>NC_132961.1:0-25000 GCF_034638445.1 Ciconia boyciana | reverse complement strand
GTGGATGGTCGTGGCATCGACACAGTTCTCAGGCAGCAAGCCTATCTCCTGTTTTATGTCAGGTAATAACAAGTCTTACAATGTGTTGAGAATACGTTTCCTTTTCCGGGCTTTGCTGTTTTCCTTCTCAGCCTCCTGAGTGTTTCTCTTTCTGTCATCGGAGACAATTACTACCTGCATCATTCAGTGCTGTCAAATGTGGACTACCCCACGTCAGTCCTTATCTTCCCTTGCTGGGCTTTAGGCTGCTGCCCTGGTGTCAGCTGCTACTTGTCTGCTATCTGAAGCTGGCTCATGTAGAGAAGCGTACTTGAAGGGGGCCTGCAGTAGGGAAGATGGGGAGGGACTCTTTATCAGGGAGTGCAGCGATAGGACGAGGGGTACCGGTTTGAACCTGAGAGAGGGAAGATTTAGATTCGCTATTAGGAAGAAATTCTTTACTGTGAGGGTGCTGAGACAGCGGAAGAGGTTGCCCAGAGAAGCTGTGGATGCCCCTCCCTGGAAGTGTTCAAGACCAGGTTGGTGGATGGGGCTTTGAGCAACCTGGTCTAGCGGAAGGTATCCCTGCCCACGGCAGGGGACTTGGAAGGAGATGATCTTTAAGGTCTCTTCCAAGCCAAAGCATTCTGTGATTCTATGAGTCTATGAAATGGAGGCCATAGCGGGTATAAAGATGAGGTCTTGCTCTGGCAGGGGCAGACCTGGTGGGAAGACCCCAATCGAATTTGCCATTTCTAGTCTTGGGTATGTCTCATCTCTGTGGTAGAAACCGCTCCAAGAAAATGACTGAACCCCAGAGGAGGCTGCAAGAAGAGCCCTAACCAGAGATCACTTTGTTTTTCTCCAGGCGCTCTGCTTTGAAAATTGGAGAGAGGGTTTCTTCCGCAGCGGCACCATCGTATCTCCCTTCCTTCCTCAGTCGGTGGGGGACTGACAGCAAGCAGGCAGGTTCTGTGGGACCACAGGGTCTGCCTCCCAGGACTAAGGTAACTCTGGGGAGGTGGGTCAGGGCACCAGATGGACAGTGGATTTCTTGCTGGCATCTTGGCGTTGCTCTCGTTTCCCTCCCACGCTGCATCTTTCTTGACAGCCGCAGCGCTGCTCCCTCTCAAAGCATCCCACCTAGATCCATCCCATTTGTCCGCCTGTGGCCCTTCTGCCTTTGCAGCCCTCCAGGAGAGCCTTTGGGAGGCCCTGAGCTGTCCCCTCGCACAGCTTCTGGGGTTTCGCCACTCTTCTGGTCCTTTCAGGAGGAAAGGGCAGGCCCTTTTCACCGCTCTCTTTGCAGGACGTGGCGGTGGGCATGGAAGACTCTCCAGAGGACAGCAACTCCTCTGCAACTGCCAGCACAAGCCAGCTCAGCTGGGCAGGTACATGGGAGGGATCTGCAGGCCGGCCATGGCCCATCTGGCCAGGCAGGCTCAGCATCGCCTCCTACGTGGGCTTCTGCCTGCATCGCTTCTTCTGCGGCTGCGTAAGGCTGGTGTCTAGAAGGAAAGCTGCGTGCCCGGTCTGCTGTCAACCATTTGACCGTGTGCTGCACAGCGTGCGAGACGACAAGAGCAAAGAGGAGCACAGGTTCAGCCCTTCTTCCCGCTGCCAGAGGAGCGGTGCCAGGGAGAGGGCCCGCAGCAGATCCCCGCAGTGGGGAAAAGATCTCCGCAGCTGGTTTGTGGACACCACGGACTATGACGACTCAACATGGAGAAGGAGGAGGAGAACAAGTCCTCCAAGTCGTGGCTGCACTCCCAGGGATAACGCAGCTCCAGGGCCCTCCAAGGGCAGGCACCAGTCGGCTCCCGCACCCTGTGCTGCTCGGGAGCAAACCCTGCCAATGCAGAGAGAACAGAGCAGATCCCTGCGGCAGGGCTATGATCTCCGCAGCCGGTTTTTGGAGATCATGGATGACGAACACTTACCAAGGAGGAGGAGGAGGAGGAGGACGGCAAGGAAAGCAAGTTCTCGACGTCGTGACCGATCCCCAGGGGATGATGCAGCTCCAGGGCCCTCCAATGCCAGCTCCAAGCAGGCTCCCGCCCCAGGGCTGCTCGGGAGCAAACTCAGCAGAGGCAGAGAGAGCGGAGCAGATCCCCACGGCGCGGCTGTGATCTCCGCAGCCGCTTTGTGGACACCAGGCTATGAGCCCTCAGCAGGGAGGAGAAGGAGGAGGGTTTCAGCGCTCCAGAGGTGCGTGTCGGACAAACACTCGGGGTGCTGCGGTTGTGACGGGGGCAGATTGCGACCCTGGATGAGGGAGGACCACTGCATCTGACTTCTGCAAGGCCGCAGAAGAAGAGGAGGAAGAATCCAGGAAGCACCAAAACTGCCCCAGCAGGGCCCAAGCTGCACAAAGGGCACCAGCAGCCCACCCTGTCCCTCCTCCCAGGGCTGCCTCTGGCCAGGTGTTCCTCAGAAAGGAAGCCTTCCTCAGGCTCAGAGAGACCTTCCAAAGACTCAGACAGCTCTGCTGGCTGGTCTGCCTGCCCACAGGTTCCTCGAGGAAGAGCTTTAATCCATGTTCAGCTTTTGGGATCACCTTGCAAAAACAACAGCTGTTTGGAACCAACAGGCAGAAAAGCCCAAGCCAGAATTAAAAACACTTGTTGGCCTTGCATGTGTAATTTACGGGGTGTTTCCTTCTCTGTAGGTCTTGGAGCAATTGGTAGAAATACCCAGTGTGGGAGGTTTCTGTCTTGGGATTGGGAAAGCAGTGTGCTTGCATGGGCCCATCTTGCAACCTCTTCTTTTTACATATGGAGTTCAAGTCCCTGCAACGGAAATGGGCTGGATGAGCCAAGCGTGAGCCGGACTGAAACGGCCTGAATGGCCAGGCCCTGCAGATGCTGCTCAGTGGCACCAAGTCTAGTTGGAGGCCAGTAACTAGCAGTGTCGCCCAGGGTTCAGTACTGGGTCTGTTCCTGTTGAACATCTTCCTTAGCTAATGGTCTGGATGATGGGGCAGATGATGGGGCACCCTCAGCAAGCTGGCAGATGACAGCAGCCTGGGAGGAGTGGCGCTTGGGCCAGGGGGTCGTGCTGCCATCCCGAGGGACCTGGGCAGGCCGGAGAGATGGGCTGGCAGGGACCTCCTGCAGTTTAGCAAGGGGAAGTGCCAAGGGTGCTGTGCGGCTGACGAGCAGCAGCACAGGCTGCCCAGGGAGCTCATGGAGTCTCCATCCTTGGAGATGGTCCACAGCCCTCTGGACATGGTCATGGACAAGCGGGTGCAGGTGGCCCTGCTTGAGCAGGGGGGTGGGACCACCTAGGTGACTTCACCCTCCAGGCCAGCCTCAAGTAGCCAGTGATTCTGTGAAATGGATGCCCAGAAGAGGATCCAGCCACCAACGCTGTCACCCTCAGGCAGCCATCGAGAGCTGCACCAGGAAGCTGCAGCCCGTGGAGAGCCCAGGCTGGAGCAGGCTCCTGGCAGGAGCTGTGGCTCCTGGAGTCCAGGCAGCAGCAGGTTCTGTGGCCGGAGCTGTGGCCCGTGGGGGCCAGGCGGGAGCAGGGGAACGGTGCGAGGAGGAAGGGGCAGCAGAGGTGAGGTGCTGTGGGCCGCCCGCAGCCCCATTGCCCATCCTCTGCGTAGCTCCGCGGGGAGAGGGGGCCGAGGAGTGGGGAAGGGAGGAGTGAGGCCGAGTCTGGGAAGAGCAGGGCTGGGGGAAGCTGTTTACATTTGGTTTTGTTGCTGCTCTCCTGCTCCTTTTTTAAATGGCAACAAAGTACATCAACCTTGCCCCGGTCAGGCCCCCTCTCCTGGGAGGGGTCACAGGGCGGCTCTGCAAGGGGAGGCCCGGACTGCACTTGCCCGCCCGGCAACGGCTGCGCCATTGGCCACGGCTGAGCCAATCAGCGGAGCTGGTGGGGGCTGTCAGTCACAGCCGGCCTGGGGCGGGTCCGGAGGGGCCTGAGGCCGAGCAGCCTGTGGAGAAATGGGTGAGAGACGGGCCGGGGCAGCCGTGGGGGCCCCACTCAGCGGCCTAAACCAGTTACCACCAGTGTAGCACTGGTTCAGGACACCCCTGGTCAAAGCAGCACAAAGCCCTGGCTGCTGGGTGCAGCCGAGCCAGAGGCTGGGCAGGGGAGGGCTCATGGCGGCAGAGGAGGGCGCGGCCTGATCGTGGTGAGCGCAGGGTCGCTCTCCCGCCTCGGCTGCCCCTTGGCCTGGTGCTGCTCAACACGCCGCTGCCTCACACCGGGCCGGGCAGTTTCCCTGTTGAGCGCTGGGGACGGCTGCCCCAGAGGAATGGGGAAATGTCTCTGCTCCGTCCTGCTGCGGGAGCTGGGCTCAGCCATGGTGTTGAGGGCCAAGAGCGGGTGATCTCCAGACAGCTAAAGACAGGACTGGCTGTGCATCTGCCTTGCTGCTCTGCAGGTCCTCGGGAGTACGTGGAGGCCTCCGGGACCAGCCATGGGAAGTATGCGGCACCAGCGTACGCTACCTGTAGATGTCGCAGGGCAAACACAGAGCTCGCACCCGGACCAAGTGAGTAACAGCCCTCCAGCCGTTCGTTCAGACCAAGCAAGCACACGTTTTTTTGCCCGGTGTTAGTGGGGTACAAAACAGTCAGCCCACCCCTTGAGTGAGCTGTACGTGCTTTCAGGCAGCTGGCACTTCTGCAGCTGGTCAGGAGAGCCTGTCCAGGTGAAACTGCCTCCTTGTCTTGAAAAACAGGCCAGACCTTCACTGCTTTTGTGCTCTTCTCCTCTGGCCTAGCTGATGACTCCGCTGGCAAGTCCAAGAGACACATCTGTAAATGCCCGCCTCTGCGGTGCATGTCCTTCCGGCCCAAAAGGGCCGTCAAAGCAGACCTTCCTGCCGGGAAGTGAACGCTGGGAGATGCATAGCCTTGCAGCCCAAGTGTCCTCTAGCGACAATCTGCTGGTCAGCTTAGTCCCCAGGGCTAGTTGAAAGCCTACGCAGCAGCACACGCCTCCTGCCTGACCAGTTTTCTTTCTATCCCGCAGGAGCTCGACTCGATGGTGATAACGCCATTTCTAGCTTTCCTTGGGAGCCAAGGGGGACCAAAGCTCTTGTATCACAGCTTGGCTTGGTCTGAGAAGGCAGGGCAAAAGCTGTGTGGTGGTCACAGACAGGGCTGTCCTGGGCTGTGAGCTGTGCAAATGCCAGCAGGAAGCTCTGGGAACTCTTTGCACATGTGCCAAAGCGTTCCTGCTGCTACCCCAAGGCCTGCCAGCATGAGCCATGGAAGCTGGAGACGGGTATTTCAGCCAGCAGGCCTGGGGAAGGTAGAGTTGCCTCCTGTCCAACGGGAGGCTGCCCAGCTTTGGAGCAGGCATGCTCTGGTGGGGTCAGACCAGGTGCCTTTGCTGTCTCCTGGCCTTCATGTGCTCCTCATGCTCGTGGACAGCCCCATGAGCTGTCCATGTTGACAGTCTTTCTGAAATGGGGATTTGCAGAAGTGGAAGTTGTCTCTCCCTCCTGGTGGGAGCACACACCAAGGCTTTATTGCGAGAGAGGCAAGTGGGGAGTGCTCCTGGCTGGATGCAGCTGCCTTGGCAGATGCTTGCGCCCCTCTCTCGGCCCCCAGGTCTGATACGAGCCTTTCCCCCCACCCAAGCTGTGCTGCCGGCTCTTGGGAAATGGGGGTACCGAGGGTGGATGGTTTTACCACAGCCGGGGAGTTCCCGTCAACCCGTCAGGGAGGTTATCATGCAGTTACAGGTTTTCAAACAAGCCAGCAAAGAAGTTTTCCAAAGATACTGTCCCAAGGAAAGTGCAGGGTTTAGCTCTGATTGCTCTCTGTGTGGATTGTGTCTGGCCTCAGGCAGGCGCACAGTAGCCTTCAGACAAGGCATGGGACTATTCCAGGTTGAAGTGAGCAATCAGGATCCAAAGTCTGTTTTGGTTAAGGCAATCAGAAGACAGACGTCCAAAGAAGAGCAACGAAGCTGGGGAAGGGTGTAGAGCACAAGTCTCCTGAGGAGCAGCTGAGGGAACTGGGGTTGTTTAGCCTGGAGAAAGGGAGGCTGAGGGGAGATCTTATTACTCTCTACAACTACCTGAAAGGAGGTGGTAAGAGAGGTGGGGTCGGTCTCTTCTCCCAGGTAACTAGTGATAGGCCGAGAGGAAATGGCCTCAGTTTGCACCAGGGAGGTTTAGACTGGATATTAGGAAATTTTACTTGACTGAAAGGGTTATCAAGCATTGGAGCAGGCTGCCCAGGGAAGTGGTTGAGTCACCATCCCTGGAGGGATTTAAAAGACCTTTGGATGAGGTGCTTAGGGACTTGGTGTAGTGGTGGACTTGGTAGTGTTAGGGTTACGGTTGGACTTGATGATCTTAAAGGCCTTTTCCAACCGATACAATTCCGTGATGCTGTGATCTGGGGGCAGGAGCCACCCTGCTGCCGCCCTCAAAATTCAGTCCCTGACCTTGAGCTAAGGTTGTTCTGAGGACACCGTCACGAGTGAGCGATGAGTGTCTGCAAAGCCCAAGGTCACTTTGGAGGGGCGGATCTTTCTGCACCAGTTTGCAAGAGATCTGAGGGTGCCAGGCTGGGAACTGGAACATCTTGTGGAAGTGCCAACGTGGAGAGATGTACCCAGAAGCAGGAGCTCAGTGCTGGGCTGAGGTGTGTCTCACCGGGGAGCCTCTAGTGTCACCCTGTCCAGCTGAGCTTGTCAAATCAGGTCTTTCTGCTGAGGGAAATCACTAAGTCATGTACTAAATCAGGTCAGAGGGGACATGGAGAGGTCTCCAGCCCAACCCTGTGCTCAGAACAGGTCCCATCAGGCTGCTCGAGGACATGCCCAATTGAGGTATGAACACCACCAAAGTCTTGCCCCTCTGGCTGCAAGATCTGCACCCACTTGGGGTGAAAAAGCCCTCCTTTCTAAGGCCCAAATCCCTCAGTTTTTCACTCTCAACCCTCATGTTTAGGGCACAAAGCCTCATTTCTTAGAGTCCGTTTTTCAGGGAACATAGCCTAGTGTTTAGGATCCCGTCTGCAAATTTTAGGGACCAAAGCCTCCTTTTTATTTTCCAAACCTGAATTTGGAGGGCCAAACCTTTCCTTTACAGAGTCCAAAGCCTCATTTTTAGGCTCCAAACCTTCATTTTAGGTGAAAAGCCTTCAATCGGGTCTGACGCCTAATTTTCAGGGTCAAAGCCTCAGTTTTAGTTTGCAAAGTCTCATTTTTCGAGTCCAAACCTCACTTGAAGACACAAAAGCTCCTTTCAGAGTCTAAAGCCTCATTTTAGTTTCCAAACCCCCAGTTACAGGGCTCCACGTTTCATTTTTAGGGTCCAATTTCTCATTCACAGGGTCCAAACCCTCTTTTACAGCTCAGAGTCTTAATTTTCAGGCTCATAATCTTAGTTTTAAGATCCAAAGCTTCATATTCCGGGTCTAATCTCTCCTTTTAGGGCCAAACTCACTTCTTGATGGTCCAAAGCTACATTTATAGAGTCTGAATTCTCATTTTAGGGTCCTGAGTGTCACTTTTTGTTTCCAAAGTCTTATTTTTAGAGTCCCAAGCATCAATTCTAGGGCACAAAGCCTCATATTAATCGTCCAAACCCTCACTTGAGGGAACAAAACCTCATGTTGGGTCTCAAAGCCTCATTTTTATTGTTCAGAGCCGCATTTTTAGCATCCAGACATGTTTGTCAGGGCTAATAGCCTCAGTTTTAAGACTCAAAGAATCAGTTTCAGATCCAAATCTTCATTTTTAGAATCCAAAGCGTCATATTTTAACCTTCCTTTGTAGGGTCCAAAGCTTCCTTTGTAGGGTCTTAACCCTCATTTTAGGGTCCCAAGCCTCATTTGTAGGGTCCAAAGCCTCAGTTTTAGTTAACTAGCTTCATTTTACTAAACTAAGCTGGGTCCGGTCCTTCCCTTCATGGGCCATGAAGCCCTCCAAGGACCCAGGCAGCAGCGCCTGTGGAGAACACAGAGAGCCGCCTGCAGTTGTCTGCCTGCAGAGGGGCCGCGTTTCACCAGGGAACAAAAGTGAGGGATAAGGAGGTCCCCAGGGCCAGGTGGCTGTTTATCCCGTCCCCGCCATCCCCACAGCCACAGACCGCAGACACCGCAGACCAAAGCCAGGTACGGGGTTGCGCTTGGGAGGGGACCGTGGCGCAACCTCCCCAGCCCCTGCCCTGATGGGACAGCGCCTAGTCAGGAGAAACACCCAAGCCGGGACTGGAGGGAAACGAGAGATGCTGGGGCAGGAGGGACTGTGGGGCAGGCAAAGGCTGGGGCAAACCAGGACCCCAGCTGGGCATGGGCGGGAGCGTGGGCAGAACGACGTGCCCCATGGGGGGCCAGGGGCACAAAGAGCTGCCCTCAGCAGGACAGGGACAAAACTAAGTCCCCCATACAGGGCAGGGGCATAAAAGAATAGCTGAGCAGGGCCGGAGTAAATCCAGGCGCCCTGTGTGGGGAAGGGGTAAAATGAGCCTCTGCAAGCCAAAGAGAGGAAAAACTCAGCTGTCCCAAGAGGGACCTGCTGAAAGCAAGCCACCCGAGCAAGGCTGTAGCCAAACGGGATGCCTCAAGCAAAACATAAAAAGAGAAGAGCCTCCCCGAGTGGAGCAGGGGCAAAACTGACTGCCCTGAGCTGATGATGAGCACAAGTAACTGCCCCAAGCAGGACTGGGGAAAACCAGATTACACGAGCGGGGCAAGGGCCAAACCGGCCAATTCAACCGCGGCAGGAATACCAACCAGCTGCCTCGCTGGGGCAGGAGCAATACTCACTGCCCTCCGAGCGGGCCAAGGAATTAAACCTGATGCTAAAAAGCCACCCACAAACATTTTTCAGAGCTCCAGGGTGAGAGAGCAGCTGGGTGGGGGCCTGGCAGCCAGCCAAGGTCAACCCAGCGCAGTTGCTGAAGGTGTTTCTTTGGTAGCGCTAGTTCAGAGTCAGCCTGTGGCTGTATCTTGGGGGGCAGATAAAATTCCTTGGAAATGAACCTGTAAGAGCCCAGGTGCTTTGCTCCACGAGTCTCACAGACACAGTTCCTGTACCTGGGAAGAGTGGGAAAGAAACCCTCAGCAACCCAAATGTGCCAGCCAAAGCTGTCAACACGCACGCTTACGGCCCTGGGCAGCTTTTGATTCATCCAGTTGGTGCGGCTCAGGGAAGAGGTGGGAGCTCTGCCGGCGGACGAACAGCCCTTCACCAGCCGCCCGTGGGGAAGCCCAGCAGCTGCCGGCTGCGGGAGGAGCCCAGGCTGCGTCAGCTTGGCTCAAGGTTGGCTCAGCTTGGCTCAGGTTGTCTGGCTCAAGGGGACACGTCCCCCTGCGGCCCCGTGTCACAAAGGGGCAGTGATGCGGCACCCGCCCGGCGCTTGTGAGCTCAGCTGGCCAGGGCTTGGGATCCCGAACAGCGGGCCAGCGAAAGCTAGTTGGGCTGAGCTGGCCTTCGGGATAACTCAGCTCCTTCCTTTGCTACTTGCGTGCCTACTTTTTCCAACCATTGATGGTTTACTGCCCACTTCTCCTCACCTTCCGTCCTCTTTCAAAGGTAACTGTGATTTGACTTTCAGGACAGCTCATAGAGGAGGTAGATAGGGGATAAAGTATAGGCTGGTCTGTAGCTTCCGAGCTCTAGGCTGAGCTATGACACCTTTAGAGGCTGGCCAAATATGGGCTATGGGTAGAGTTCCTATTTGATAATTCTTATTTCTTTGCCATATGCTAGGATAGGTAAGTAGAGGGGTGGCAGTGTTGTCTGAGGCGTTGGGCCCAGTCTAGAATGACAAGCAGCCCACCCGGACTGCTGAGGTAGGAAGGGAGACAGAAAAGGAGCACGGCAAAGGCAGCCGTTAAAGCAGCGGCCGAAAGCCGCTCACTCCTGCATACAAGGTGGGCCAGTGTGGGCTGGAGAGCCAGAGGGCTCTGCTGCTAACGCTAGCCACAGGGAAGCAGCAGGTCCTCTTCAGAGAAGCTGACAAGCAATGCAGTGTTTCAAAAGGGCCTTGGTAATTGCTGTCAGTTGACAGCAGACAGAGTCCTGTGACAGGGACACCAGGGCCATCAGCCTGCAGCTCTGCAGCAGTTACAGCTGCCACTGAAACACTTTGGGTGGCGGGTGCCGTTCTGTGAGTTGCGTTTGGGGTTTTTTGTAATCATTTTGTTGAGCTACAATTATTTCTTTGCAATCAGGTGACGGGATTGGCGCTGATCTCTTTCTGGAGCGTATCCTGACATCCTTTGTCATCCAAAGCTTTCCCCTCTGTTCCGGAGAGGAGCCATGGCTGCAATGGGGAACGACTCCTGTGAGTAACGGCCTCAGCAGCAGGCCTGGACTTTGTGACTCCCCAAAGGCAACGGGCGTGGCTGGTGCTCCACCCTGAATGTTGATGTGCTCACAACCTAGCACCAATTCTGGGGCGTTTCCTGATAGCGGCCACACTGCCCCAGGTGTTCTCAATTAGACACAGGAAAACGCATTTTGTCACTCCTCTGACACTATGTCCAAGACTTGGAAAGATGACATTGCTCGTAGCAAGATCTGACGTCAGGAGGGTTACCTTCTGTGCTAGCTACTTGCTTGTTTTCCTCAAGTGACAATGAGGAAAAGGGAAGACTTGACTTGATAATCCAATTCAAGACTCTAGAGGGAAAGGAAGGTAGCCCGAGGCACAGAAATCAGAGTGTGGGTTTGTTGGACTTTTGGCAAAGTAAGCAGGGGAAGAGACTCTTTTCCAAAACTCTTTCTCGACCAGTAAATTTCAACGGCAGTGTCAGGCTTCCCCAGTGTTTCTGTGTTGGAGGTTAGAGCTGGTTGTCCTGGGTGCTCCTGTACAGAACTCCACTTTTAAATATGCTTTCATGCAACAATATCGTCTCCTCTCTTTTCACATGTCATTTCCCTGCAGTCGTTGTCGAGGGAATGGCTCCGCCACAAAGGATCCTCTTTCCCCGGAGAAGATTTGCATGGACTGGCAGCAAAGACAGAGAGCTGGAGCGGGACTCTACAACCTGGGCAATACGTGCTTCCTCAACTCCGTCCTGCAGTGCCTGACGTACACCCCCTCTGGCCAACTACCTGCTCTCGCGTGAGCACAGCCAGTCGTGTGAGTACTTTTGGGAACATCTCCTTGTAAATCTGTTGGGCACTTCCCAAGGATTCCCAGCATCTGGAATTTGATTTAGGAGAAAAGCGGCCCTTCTTTGTCAACCCCCCGAGCGGGTGTTCTTTGAACACTCAAGCCTAGAAGCCGCTTGTCGAATCTAGGGGTGTTCATCTTCAGGAAGGCACCTCTTTCTAGCCCCGGGTCTTGCTCCCTGTTGCTGCAAGTTAAACTCTCTTTGCTTATTGCACAGAAAACTTCTGTCAGTTTAGCATCCCTGCGAAGAAAGTTTTCTAGGCACTAACATGTCCCGGGCTTGTTGGGAAATTGGCACCTTGGGAGAAGTGGAGTAGAGACTGTTCTTATACCTTCCAGATCTCCATTAGGTTTCCCAGCGCTATGGAGATTTTGCTAACCTGAGGAGCTTGCTTCCCTCCCTCCCTCCCTCCCTCCCTCTTTAGGTCGTCAGCAAGGCTTCTGCATGATGTGCATAATGGAAGCGCACGTTAACAAGGTCCTGCGTGCCTCAGTCAGGGTCATCCAGCCTAGCGCTGTCATCACTGTCCTCACACGTAAGTCATTTCAGGTGCTTTTACAGGTTTTCTTGCCTTCTTGGAGGAGAGACCCACTAACTTCTTCTCTCTTAGGCATAGGAGAACATTTCCAGCTTGGCATGCAGGAAGACGCCCACGAGTTCCTACGCTATACTGTCGATGCCATGCAGAGAGCTTGTCTGAGTAGAAGCAGCGAGTAAGCGCAAGCAAATTACCTTTTCAGTGGTCCTGAGCCCTTTGGACTCCTTGATGTACTCCCATCAAGGAAAACCTACGGCCAGGGCTTTCAGACAAAGCCAAACTCTTGGAGGAGATAACTCTCTGCCTCACCTTTTCTTTCTAGCTTGGACATCTCTTCTCAAGCAACTACCATTGTCCATCAAATATTTGGGGGCTTTCTGAGATCCAGAGGTACTTTTCCACAACTACTGCTCTCCTTGGAATTGTCTGTGCCCTTCCGTCTGCCCGTGACAAACAGCTGATCGGGTGCCTGGCGTAGTAGGCATGAAGGACGGAAAGCGGCACAGTCAGTCGACTTCCCTTATCGCTGAGCATTTTGGTTTGCCTTCCAGTCACATGCTTGAGCTGCAGAGCGGTTTCCGATTCCTACGAGGCCTTCCTGGATGTCCCTTTGCATATAAAAGTAAGAGGGTTTATAATTGCGCGTCAAGACACCCCAAGGCCCCTGTAGCTTTCCAGAATCCATGCAGTTGACTTAAGAACGTATACTGTGAACACAAGAGAGCTTGGTGGTGGGTGGGAAGTGGAGTGGGCTGTGTCCTTCTGGGGAGGCCGTGGCAGCGGTCTCCCTGGAGGTGCTGGCTTTAAGCTGGAAAAGTACAAATTCTCCTCTCCGCACCCTTGACGTACTCTCATCCTGCTTCCTTTTGCCCTCCCTCAACACCCGTCTGGCTTCCAGGCTGATGGGTTGTGGTGTTTTCATTCTTGATGCCCTGCATCCCTTGGGTAGCTGAACTGGGTGGTGCCACAGAGAGGTAGCTCTTGAGAGCCCCGGGAATCCCTGGGAACCGAGGGAAATGTTCAGCATAATACCCTCTTTCTGCCTCCTTCTGGACACTGCTTGCGGGTTCACGGTGGGTCTCCTCAGCCTCAGCTACCTGGGTCTTCCTGTCAGCTCCTAGGAAGTGTTTGGGAGAGGGCGTTTCCCCAGCTCAGTGCTCTCCTTTCTCACTCCTCCAGGCAGCCTCATCTGTCACCGCAGCTCTGCAGGACTTTGTGAAACCCGAGCAGCTGGATGGCAAAAACTGCTTTAAATGTAGCAAGTAAGGTGATTACTAACGACATATTCATACTAGATCCTGCGTGAAGGTGCTGCGTGTCACGCAGCATAAGTCATCTTTTCACGTAGGTTTAATGGACGCTAACGAGGCGCGGCTTTTTTAAGATGGCCTTCTGGTCCTGAATAGGCTTAAAATAGCGTCAGGATGTGTGCGACAGGAAAGGTTGTCTGGCCTCCTTGGGGGAAGATAGGGTGCATTTCAGCACTGGGCTCTGGGCTTGCTTTCCAGGTGTGACAAGATGGTTGCCGCCTCCAAGAGGTTTACAGTCCATCGCGCACCCAAGGTTCTCACGGTGTGCCTGAAAAGGTTTGAAGATTTCACCGGCAGGAAGATCAGCAAGGTGTGTATGCAATTGGAGTGCAAGTTTCTCTTGCTGGAGCGGGAGATTTCCCAAAGCACTACGCTCTTTCACAAGTTGTTCGTGTTGGGTTTTTGGTGTTCCCTTCCGGGGAGAGGAGAGCTCCCGTGGAAAGACAAGCATGTACTCTGCTCCGGCAGAGCTGCTTTGGCCGAGAAGAGTTTCCTGCCACCCAAAGCATGACGCGTTGAAGGCTATTTCATGCAGTATTTCAGGATCATTTCTGAGCCCTCTTGGTCTCTCCCTAGCTTGTGGAGTACCCCGAGTACTTGGATCTTCGGCCATACACGTCTCAGACAGCTGGAGAACCACTCCTCTACACCTTATATGCCGTCCTGGTACATAGCGGTGGCAGCTGTCATGCGGGACACTATTTCTGCTACACAAAGGTAAAGAGCAGCTTCCTTCCTAGCAGGGGAAAGATGTGTGCTGGGGAAGACAAACATTCACGGCGGTGTTACGCAGGCCAAGGTTTTGGGGGAGAAGGTCTCCTTAGGGGCTGCATTGCATTTGTTTTGGCGTACTCTTGGTTCTGTAGTTCTCTGCCTGTGTTTTTGTGGAGAAACATCTCCAGATAGCGATGCCTTTCTTTGCAGGCCAGCAACGGACTGTGGTACGAGATGAACGACGCGTCTGTGGATGGTCGTGGCATCGACACAGTTCTCAGGCAGCAAGCCTATCTCCTGTTTTATGTCAGGTAATAACAAGTCTTACAATGTGTTGAGAATACGTTTCCTTTTCCGGGCTTTGCTGTTTTCCTTCTCAGCCTCCTGAGTGTTTCTCTTTCTGTCATCGGAGACAATTACTACCTGCATCATTCAGTGCTGTCAAATGTGGACTACCCCACGTCAGTCCTTATCTTCCCTTGCTGGGCTTTAGGCTGCTGCCCTGGTGTCAGCTGCTACTTGTCTGCTATCTGAAGCTGGCTCATGTAGAGAAGCGTACTTGAAGGGGGCCTGCAGTAGGGAAGATGGGGAGGGACTCTTTATCAGGGAGTGCAGCGATAGGACGAGGGGTACCGGTTTGAACCTGAGAGAGGGAAGATTTAGATTCGCTATTAGGAAGAAATTCTTTACTGTGAGGGTGCTGAGACAGCGGAAGAGGTTGCCCAGAGAAGCTGTGGATGCCCCCTCCCTGGAAGTGTTCAAGACCAGGTTGGTGGATGGGGCTTTGAGCAACCTGGTCTAGCGGAAGGTATCCCTGCCCACGGCAGGGGACTTGGAAGGAGATGATCTTTAAGGTCTCTTCCAAGCCAAAGCATTCTGTGATTCTATGAGTCTATGAAATGGAGGCCATAGCGGGTATAAAGATGAGGTCTTGCTCTGGCAGGGGCAGACCTGGTGGGAAGACCCCAATCGAATTTGCCATTTCTAGTCTTGGGTATGTCTCATCTCTGTGGTAGAAACCGCTCCAAGAAAATGACTGAACCCCAGAGGAGGCTGCAAGAAGAGCCCTAACCAGAGATCACTTTGTTTTTCTCCAGGCGCTCTGCTTTGAAAATTGGAGAGAGGGTTTCTTCCGCAGCGGCACCATCGTATCTCCCTTCCTTCCTCAGTCGGTGGGGGACTGACAGCAAGCAGGCAGGTTCTGTGGGACCACAGGGTCTGCCTCCCAGGACTAAGGTAACTCTGGGGAGGTGGGTCAGGGCACCAGATGGACAGTGGATTTCTTGCTGGCATCTTGGCGTTGCTCTCGTTTCCCTCCCACGCTGCATCTTTCTTGACAGCCGCAGCGCTGCTCCCTCTCAAAGCATCCCACCTAGATCCATCCCATTTGTCGGCCTGTGGCCCTTCTGCCTTTGCAGCCCTCCAGGAGAGCCTTTGGGAGGCCCTGAGCTGTCCCCTCGCACAGCTTCTGGGGTTTCGCCACTCTTCTGGTCCTTTCAGGAGGAAAGGGCAGGCCCTTTTCACCGCTCTCTTTGCAGGACGTGGCGGTGGGCATGGAAGACTCTCCAGAGGACAGCAACTCCTCTGCAACTGCCAGCACAAGCCAGCTCAGCTGGGCAGGTACATGGGAGGGATCTGCAGGCCGGCCATGGCCCATCTGGCCAGGCAGGCTCAGCATCGCCTCCTACGTGGGCTTCTGCCTGCATCGCTTCTTCTGCGGCTGCGTAAGGCTGGTGTCTAGAAGGAAAGCTGCGTGCCCGGTCTGCTGTCAACCATTTGACCGTGTGCTGCACAGCGTGCGAGACGACAAGAGCAAAGAGGAGCACAGGTTCAGCCCTTCTTCCCGCTGCCAGAGGAGCGGTGCCAGGGAGAGGGCCCGCAGCAGATCCCCGCAGTGGGGAAAAGATCTCCGCAGCTGGTTTGTGGACACCACGGACTATGACGACTCAACATGGAGAAGGAGGAGGAGAACAAGTCCTCCAAGTCGTGGCTGCACTCCCAGGGATAACGCAGCTCCAGGGCCCTCCAAGGGCAGGCACCAGTCGGCTCCCGCACCCTGTGCTGCTCGGGAGCAAACCCTGCCAATGCAGAGAGAACAGAGCAGATCCCTGCGGCAGGGCTATGATCTCCGCAGCCGGTTTTTGGAGATCATGGATGACGAACACTTACCAAGGAGGAGGAGGAGGAGGAGGACGGCAAGGAAAGCAAGTTCTCGACGTCGTGACCGATCCCCAGGGGATGATGCAGCTCCAGGGCCCTCCAATGCCAGCTCCAAGCAGGCTCCCGCCCCCAGGGCTGCTCGGGAGCAAACTCAGCAGAGGCAGAGAGAGCGGAGCAGATCCCCACGGCGCGGCTGTGATCTCCGCAGCCGCTTTGTGGACACCAGGCTATGAGCCCTCAGCAGGGAGGAGAAGGAGGAGGGTTTCAGCGCTCCAGAGGTGCGTGTCGGACAAACACTCGGGGTGCTGCGGTTGTGACGGGGGCAGATTGCGACCCTGGATGAGGGAGGACCACTGCATCTGACTTCTGCAAGGCCGCAGAAGAAGAGGAGGAAGAATCCAGGAAGCACCAAAACTGCCCCAGCAGGGCCCAAGCTGCACAAAGGGCACCAGCAGCCCACCCTGTCCCTCCTCCCAGGGCTGCCTCTGGCCAGGTGTTCCTCAGAAAGGAAGCCTTCCTCAGGCTCAGAGAGACCTTCCAAAGACTCAGACAGCTCTGCTGGCTGGTCTGCCTGCCCACAGGTTCCTCGAGGAAGAGCTTTAATCCATGTTCAGCTTTTGGGATCACCTTGCAAAAACAACAGCTGTTTGGAACCAACAGGCAGAAAAGCCCAAGCCAGAATTAAAAACACTTGTTGGCCTTGCATGTGTAATTTACGGGGTGTTTCCTTCTCTGTAGGTCTTGGAGCAATTGGTAGAAATACCCAGTGTGGGAGGTTTCTGTCTTGGGATTGGGAAAGCAGTGTGCTTGCATGGGCCCATCTTGCAACCTCTTCTTTTTACATATGGAGTTCAAGTCCCTGCAACGGAAATGGGCTGGATGAGCCAAGCGTGAGCCGGACTGAAACGGCCTGAATGGCCAGGCCCTGCAGATGCTGCTCAGTGGCACCAAGTCTAGTTGGAGGCCAGTAACTAGCAGTGTCGCCCAGGGTTCAGTACTGGGTCTGTTCCTGTTGAACATCTTCCTTAGCTAATGGTCTGGATGATGGGGCAGATGATGGGGCACCCTCAGCAAGCTGGCAGATGACAGCAGCCTGGGAGGAGTGGCGCTTGGGCCAGGGCGTCGTGCTGCCATCCCGAGGGACCTGGGCAGGCCGGAGAGATGGGCTGGCAGGGACCTCCTGCAGTTTAGCAAGGGGAAGTGCCAAGGGTGCTGTGCGGCTGACGAGCAGCAGCACAGGCTGCCCAGGGAGCTCATGGAGTCTCCATCCTTGGAGATGGTCCACAGCCCTCTGGACATGGTCATGGACAAGCGGCTGCAGGTGGCCCTGCTTGAGCAGGGGGGTGGGACCACCTAGGTGACTTCACCCTCCAGGCCAGCCTCAAGTAGCCAGTGATTCTGTGAAATGGATGCCCAGAAGAGGATCCAGCCACCAACGCTGTCACCCTCAGGCAGCCATCGAGAGCTGCACCAGGAAGCTGCAGCCCGTGGAGAGCCCAGGCTGGAGCAGGCTCCTGGCAGGAGCTGTGGCTCCTGGAGTCCAGGCAGCAGCAGGTTCTGTGGCCGGAGCTGTGGCCCGTGGGGGCCAGGCGGGAGCAGGGGAACGGTGCGAGGAGGAAGGGGCAGCAGAGGTGAGGTGCTGTGGGCCGCCCGCAGCCCCATTGCCCATCCCCTGCGCCGCTCCGCGGGAGAGGGGGCCGAGGAGTGGGGAAGGGAGGAGTGAGGCCGAGTCTGGGAAGAGCAGGGCTGGGGAAGCTGTTTACATTTGGTTTTGTTGCTGCTCTCCTGCTCCTTTTTAAATGGCAACAAAGTACATCAACCTTGCCCCGGTCAGGCCCCTCTCCTGGGAGGGGTCACAGGGCGGCTCTGCAAGGGGAGGCCCGGACTGCACTTGCCCGCCCGGCAACGGCTGCGCCATTGGCCACGGCTGAGCCAATCAGCGGAGCTGGTGGGGGCTGTCAGTCACAGCCGGCCTGGGGCGGGTCCGGAGGGGCCTGAGGCCGAGCAGCCTGTGGAGAAATGGGTGAGAGACGGGCCGGGGGCAGCCGTGGGGGCCCCACTCAGCGGCCTAAACCAGTTACCACCAGTGTAGCACTGGTTCAGGACACCCCTGGTCAAAGCAGCACAAAGCCCTGGCTGCTGGGTGCAGCCGAGCCAGAGGCTGGGCAGGGGAGGGCTCATGGCGGCAGAGGAGGGCGCGGCCTGATCGTGGTGAGCGCAGGGTCGCTCTCCCGCCTCGGCTGCCCCTTGGCCTGGTGCTGCTCAACACGCCGCTGCCTCACACCGGGCCGGGCAGTTTCCCTGTTGAGCGCTGGGGACGGCTGCCCCAGAGGAATGGGGAAATGTCTCTGCTCCGTCCTGCTGCGGGAGCTGGGCTCAGCCATGGTGTTGAGGGCCAAGAGCGGGTGATCTCCAGACAGCTAAAGACAGGACTGGCTGTGCATCTGCCTTGCTGCTCTGCAGGTCCTCGGGAGTACGTGGAGGCCTCCGGGACCAGCCATGGGAAGTATGCGGCACCAGCGTACGCTACCTGTAGATGTCGCAGGGCAAACACAGAGCTCGCACCCGGACCAAGTGAGTAACAGCCCTCCAGCCGTTCGTTCAGACCAAGCAAGCACACGTTTTTTTGCCCGGTGTTAGTGGGGTACAAAACAGTCAGCCCACCCCTTGAGTGAGCTGTACGTGCTTTCAGGCAGCTGGCACTTCTGCAGCTGGTCAGGAGAGCCTGTCCAGGTGAAACTGCCTCCTTGTCTTGAAAAACAGGCCAGACCTTCACTGCTTTTGTGCTCTTCTCCTCTGGCCTAGCTGATGACTCCGCTGGCAAGTCCAAGAGACACATCTGTAAATGCCCGCCTCTGCGGTGCATGTCCTTCCGGCCCAAAAGGGCCGTCAAAGCAGACCTCCCTGCCGGGAAGTGAACGCTGGGAGATGCATAGCCTTGCAGCCCAAGTGTCCTCTAGCGACAATCTGCTGGTCAGCTTAGTCCCCAGGGCTAGTTGAAAGCCTACGCAGCAGCACACGCCTCCTGCCTGACCAGTTTTCTTTCTATCCGCAGGAGCTCGACTCGATGGTGATAACGCCATTTCTAGCTTTCCTTGGGAGCCAAGGGGGACCAAAGCTCTTGTATCACAGCTTGGCTTGGTCTGAGAAGGCAGGGCAAAAGCTGTGTGGTGGTCACAGACAGGGCTGTCCTGGGCTGTGAGCTGTGCAAATGCCAGCAGGAAGCTCTGGGAACTCTTTGCACATGTGCCAAAGCGTTCCTGCTGCTACCCCAAGGCCTGCCAGCATGAGCCATGGAAGCTGGAGACGGGTATTTCAGCCAGCAGGCCTGGGGAAGGTAGAGTTGCCTCCTGTCCAACGGGAGGCTGCCCAGCTTTGGAGCAGGCATGCTCTGGTGGGGTCAGACCAGGTGCCTTTGCTGTCTCCTGGCCTTCATGTGCTCCTCATGCTCGTGGACAGCCCCATGAGCTGTCCATGTTGACAGTCTTTCTGAAATGGGGATTTGCAGAAGTGGAAGTTGTCTCTCCCTCCTGGTGGGAGCACACACCAAGGCTTTATTGCGAGAGAGGCAAGTGGGGAGTGCTCCTGGCTGGATGCAGCTGCCTTGGCAGATGCTTGCGCCCCTCTCTCGGCCCCCAGGTCTGATACGAGCCTTTCCCCCCACCCAAGCTGTGCTGCCGGCTCTTGGGAAATGGGGGTACCGAGGGTGGATGGTTTTACCACAGCCGGGGAGTTCCGTCAACCCGTCAGGGAGGTTATCATGCAGTTACAGGTTTTCAAACAAGCCAGCAAAGAAGTTTTCCAAAGATACTGTCCCAAGGAAAGTGCAGGGTTTAGCTCTGATTGCTCTCTGTGTGGATTGTGTCTGGCCTCAGGCAGGCGCACAGTAGCCTTCAGACAAGGCATGGGACTATTCCAGGTTGAAGTGAGCAATCAGGATCCAAAGTCTGTTTTGGTTAAGGCAATCAGAAGACAGACGTCCAAAGAAGAGCAACGAAGCTGGGGAAGGGTGTAGAGCACAAGTCTCCTGAGGAGCAGCTGAGGGAACTGGGGTTGTTTAGCCTGGAGAAAGGGAGGCTGAGGGGAGACCTTATTACTCTCTACAACTACCTGAAAGGAGGTGGTAAGAGAGGTGGGGGTCGGTCTCTTCTCCCAGGTAACTAGTGATAGGCCGAGAGGAAATGGCCTCAGTTTGCACCAGGGAGGTTTAGACTGGATATTAGGAAATTTTACTTCACTGAAAGGGTTATCAAGCATTGGAGCAGGCTGCCCAGGGAAGTGGTTGAGTCACCATCCCTGGAGGGATTTAAAAGACCTTTGGATGAGGTGCTTAGGGACTTGGTGTAGTGGTGGACTTGGTAGTGTTAGGGTTACGGTTGGACTTGATGATCTTAAAGGCCTTTTCCAACCGATACAATTCCGTGATGCTGTGATCTGGGGCAGGAGCCACCCTGCTGCCGCCCTCAAAATTCAGTCCCTGACCTTGAGCTAAGGTTGTTCTGAGGACACCGTCACGAGTGAGCGATGAGTGTCTGCAAAGCCCAAGGTCACTTTGGAGGGGCGGATCTTTCTGCACCAGTTTGCAAGAGATCTGAGGGTGCCAGGCTGGGAACTGGAACATCTTGTGGAAGTGCCAACGTGGAGAGATGTACCCAGAAGCAGGAGCTCAGTGCTGGGCTGAGGTGTGTCTCACCGGGGAGCCTCTAGTGTCACCCTGTCCAGCTGAGCTTGTCAAATCAGGTCTTTCTGCTGAGGGAAATCACTAAGTCATGTACTAAATCAGGTCAGAGGGGACATGGAGAGGTCTCCAGCCCAACCCTGTGCTCAGAACAGGTCCCATCAGGCTGCTCGAGGACATGCCCAATTGAGGTATGAACACCACCAAAGTCTTGCCCCTCTGGCTGCAAGATCTGCACCCACTTGGGGTGAAAAAGCCCTCCTTTCTAAGGCCCAAATCCCTCAGTTTTTCACTCTCAACCCTCATGTTTAGGGCACAAAGCCTCATTTCTTAGAGTCCGTTTTTCAGGGAACATAGCCTAGTGTTTAGGATCCCGTCTGCAAATTTTAGGGACCAAAGCCTCCTTTTTATTTTCCAAACCTGAATTTGGAGGGCCAAACCTTTCCTTTACAGAGTCCAAAGCCTCATTTTTAGGCTCCAAACCTTCATTTTAGGTGAAAAGCCTTCAATCGGGTCTGACGCCTAATTTTCAGGGTCAAAGCCTCAGTTTTAGTTTGCAAAGTCTCATTTTTCGAGTCCAAACCTCACTTGAAGACACAAAAGCTCCTTTCAGAGTCTAAAGCCTCATTTTAGTTTCCAAACCCCCAGTTACAGGGCTCCACGTTTCATTTTTAGGGTCCAATTTCTCATTCACAGGGTCCAAACCCCTCTTTTACAGCTCAGAGTCTTAATTTTCAGGCTCATAATCTTAGTTTTAAGATCCAAAGCTTCATATTCCGGGTCTAATCTCTCCTTTTTAGGGCCAAACTCACTTCTTGATGGTCCAAAGCTACATTTATAGAGTCTGAATTCTCATTTTAGGGTCCCGAGTGTCACTTTTTGTTTCCAAAGTCTTATTTTTAGAGTCCCAAGCATCAATTCTAGGGCACAAAGCCTCATATTAATCGTCCAAACCCTCACTTGAGGGAACAAAACCTCATGTTGGGTCTCAAAGCCTCATTTTTATTGTTCAGAGCCGCATTTTTAGCATCCAGACATGTTTGTCAGGGCTAATAGCCTCAGTTTTAAGACTCAAAGAATCAGTTTCAGATCCAAATCTTCATTTTTAGAATCCAAAGCGTCATATTTTAACCTTCCTTTGTAGGGTCCAAAGCTTCCTTTGTAGGGTCTTAACCCTCATTTTAGGGTCCCAAGCCTCATTTGTAGGGTCCAAAGCCTCAGTTTTAGTTAACTAGCTTCATTTTACTAAACTAAGCTGGGTCCGGTCCTTCCCTTCATGGGCCATGAAGCCCTCCAAGGACCCAGGCAGCAGCGCCTGTGGAGAACACAGAGAGCCGCCTGCAGTTGTCTGCCTGCAGAGGGGCCGCGTTTCACCAGGGAACAAAAGTGAGGGATAAGGAGGTCCCCAGGGCCAGGTGGCTGTTTATCCCGTCCCCGCCATCCCCACAGCCACAGACCGCAGACACCGCAGACCAAAGCCAGGTACGGGGTTGCGCTTGGGAGGGGACCGTGGCGCAACCTCCCCAGCCCCTGCCCTGATGGGACAGCGCCTAGTCAGGAGAAACACCCAAGCCGGGACTGGAGGGAAACGAGAGATGCTGGGGCAGGAGGGACTGTGGGGCAGGCAAAGGCTGGGGCAAACCAGGACCCCAGCTGGGCATGGGCGGGAGCGTGGGCAGAACGACGTGCCCCATGGGGGGCCAGGGGCACAAAGAGCTGCCCTCAGCAGGACAGGGACAAAACTAAGTCCCCATACAGGGCAGGGGCATAAAAGAATAGCTGAGCAGGGCCGGAGTAAATCCAGGCGCCCTGTGTGGGGAAGGGGTAAAATGAGCCTCTGCAAGCCAAAGAGAGGAAAAACTCAGCTGTCCCAAGAGGGACCTGCTGAAAGCAAGCCACCCGAGCAAGGCTGTAGCCAAACGGGATGCCTCAAGCAAAACATAAAAAGAGAAGAGCCTCCCCGAGTGGAGCAGGGGCAAAACTGACTGCCCTGAGCTGATGATGAGCACAAGTAACTGCCCCAAGCAGGACTGGGGAAAACCAGATTACACGAGCGGGGCAAGGGCCAAACCGGCCAATTCAACCGCGGCAGGAATACCAACCAGCTGCCTCGCTGGGGCAGGAGCAATACTCACTGCCCTCCGAGCGGGCCAAGGAATTAAACCTGATGCTAAAAAGCCACCCACAAACATTTTTCAGAGCTCCAGGGTGAGAGAGCAG
This sequence comes from Ciconia boyciana, assembly GCF_034638445.1. Lineage (NCBI taxonomy): Eukaryota > Metazoa > Chordata > Aves > Ciconiiformes > Ciconiidae > Ciconia > Ciconia boyciana. The sequence continues at coordinate 2,296 of NC_132961.1, read as the reverse complement.
CTGGGTGGGGGCCTGGCAGCCAGCCAAGGTCAACCCAGCGCAGTTGCTGAAGGTGTTTCTTTGGTAGCGCTAGTTCAGAGTCAGCCTGTGGCTGTATCTTGGGGGGCAGATAAAATTCCTTGGAAATGAACCTGTAAGAGCCCAGGTGCTTTGCTCCACGAGTCTCACAGACACAGTTCCTGTACCTGGGAAGAGTGGGAAAGAAACCCTCAGCAACCCAAATGTGCCAGCCAAAGCTGTCAACACGCACGCTTACGGCCCTGGGCAGCTTTTGATTCATCCAGTTGGTGCGGCTCAGGGAAGAGGTGGGAGCTCTGCCGGCGGACGAACAGCCCTTCACCAGCCGCCCGTGGGGAAGCCCAGCAGCTGCCGGCTGCGGGAGGAGCCCAGGCTGCGTCAGCTTGGCTCAAGGTTGGCTCAGCTTGGCTCAGGTTGTCTGGCTCAAGGGGACACGTCCCCCTGCGGCCCCGTGTCACAAAGGGGCAGTGATGCGGCACCCGCCCGGCGCTTGTGAGCTCAGCTGGCCAGGGCTTGGGATCCCGAACAGCGGGCCAGCGAAAGCTAGTTGGGCTGAGCTGGCCTTCGGGATAACTCAGCTCCTTCCTTTGCTACTTGCGTGCCTACTTTTTCCAACCATTGATGGTTTACTGCCCACTTCTCCTCACCTTCCGTCCTCTTTCAAAGGTAACTGTGATTTGACTTTCAGGACAGCTCATAGAGGAGGTAGATAGGGGATAAAGTATAGGCTGGTCTGTAGCTTCCGAGCTCTAGGCTGAGCTATGACACCTTTAGAGGCTGGCCAAATATGGGCTATGGGTAGAGTTCCTATTTGATAATTCTTATTTCTTTGCCATATGCTAGGATAGGTAAGTAGAGGGGTGGCAGTGTTGTCTGAGGCGTTGGGCCCAGTCTAGAATGACAAGCAGCCCACCCGGACTGCTGAGGTAGGAAGGGAGACAGAAAAGGAGCACGGCAAAGGCAGCCGTTAAAGCAGCGGCCGAAAGCCGCTCACTCCTGCATACAAGGTGGGCCAGTGTGGGCTGGAGAGCCAGAGGGCTCTGCTGCTAACGCTAGCCACAGGGAAGCAGCAGGTCCTCTTCAGAGAAGCTGACAAGCAATGCAGTGTTTCAAAGGGCCTTGGTAATTGCTGTCAGTTGACAGCAGACAGAGTCCTGTGACAGGGACACCAGGGCCATCAGCCTGCAGCTCTGCAGCAGTTACAGCTGCCACTGAAACACTTTGGGTGGCGGGTGCCGTTCTGTGAGTTGCGTTTGGGGTTTTTGTAATCATTTTGTTGAGCTACAATTATTTCTTTGCAATCAGGTGACGGGATTGGCGCTGATCTCTTTCTGGAGCGTATCCTGACATCCTTTGTCATCCAAAGCTTTCCCCTCTGTTCCGGAGAGGAGCCATGGCTGCAATGGGGAACGACTCCTGTGAGTAACGGCCTCAGCAGCAGGCCTGGACTTTGTGACTCCCCAAAGGCAACGGGCGTGGCTGGTGCTCCACCCCTGAATGTTGATGTGCTCACAACCTAGCACCAATTCTGGGGCGTTTCCTGATAAGCGGCCACACTGCCCCAGGTGTTCTCAATTAGACACAGGAAAACGCATTTTGTCACTCCTCTGACACTATGTCCAAGACTTGGAAAGATGACATTGCTCGTAGCAAGATCTGACGTCAGGAGGGTTACCTTCTGTGCTAGCTACTTGCTTGTTTTCCTCAAGTGACAATGAGGAAAAGGGAAGACTTGACTTGATAATCCAATTCAAGACTCTAGAGGGAAAGGAAGGTAGCCCGAGGCACAGAAATCAGAGTGTGGGTTTGTTGGACTTTTGGCAAAGTAAGCAGGGGAAGAGACTCTTTTCCAAAACTCTTTCTCGACCAGTAAATTTCAACGGCAGTGTCAGGCTTCCCCCAGTGTTTCTGTGTTGGAGGTTAGAGCTGGTTGTCCTGGGTGCTCCTGTACAGAACTCCACTTTTAAATATGCTTTCATGCAACAATATCGTCTCCTCTCTTTTCACATGTCATTTCCCTGCAGTCGTTGTCGAGGGAATGGCTCCGCCACAAAGGATCCTCTTTCCCCCGGAGAAGATTTGCATGGACTGGCAGCAAAGACAGAGAGCTGGAGCGGGACTCTACAACCTGGGCAATACGTGCTTCCTCAACTCCGTCCTGCAGTGCCTGACGTACACCCCCCCTCTGGCCAACTACCTGCTCTCGCGTGAGCACAGCCAGTCGTGTGAGTACTTTTGGGAACATCTCCTTGTAAATCTGTTGGGCACTTCCCAAGGA
>NC_132960.1:3143500-3227500 GCF_034638445.1 Ciconia boyciana | reverse complement strand
CTGGAGGAGTGGATGGCCCGGATGAAGGTGAGTTTAGCGAATCACAGAGGGGTCGAGGTTGGCAGGGACCTGTGGAGATCATCTTGTCTTGTGCAATGCCCCTGCTCAAAGCGGGGTCACCCAGAGCCAGTGGCTCAGGACCATGTCCAGGTGTGGACCGTGTCCGGAGTTGGGCCTGGGGGTCCCTCTGTCTGCCCACAGTGCCTGCAGGGCTGGGACTGAGAGGGGACGCGAGGGCAAAGGACGTGCCCAAAGGGAGCCGGGAGGGGATAATGCCACTCCTGGGAGTGTCTCAGTGCCCTGATGGCTGCTCCTCTTCCTCTCCTCTCCCGCAGGAGCGCGTTGAGGTGGCAAACAGGAGGCAGCCGCCGGCCTGGAAGAGGCACAGAAGGTAGAGGGGAGAAGGAGGCCTGTCCTGACGGGGTCAGGGAGGGGGGGTGCCAGTGCTGGGTCCGTGCACCCCAGCAGCCACGGGCAGTGGTGTGGCTGGGGAGGATGTTTACTGTGGGATATGGCCTCTGGCCATGATGGAGGGATCGGGCCTCTGGCTATCCCCCAGGCTCTTGGCTGTGGCTGTGCTGCACAGGGGAGCCTGATGTGGGTCTGCAGGCACAGCACTATGGCTTTGGGGAAGGGGTGGGACGAGTGACCCTCACTGGTGTGTCTGGGGACGCTGTGTGTAACAGGAACTCGGGCATGGGCTGGAGGGGGGTGCTGGGTAGTGTGGCGTTGGGCCCCGGCCAGTGTCCTGGGGGTCCTGCTCCACCGCCTGCTCCTCCTGGAGATGTTCCTGTTCCTTCCTCTTTGCCAGGCAAAGCTCTTTCACGGAGAGGCAGAGGGAGGCCCAGCAGCGCGGGAGCTGATCAAGGTCTGTGACCCGCATCCAGAAATCCCTCACGGGGTGGCCGGAGCTGCTGGGCAATGGCGCTAGCCCCAGGACACCTGGGTGCCTGTTGCCCTGTCCCTGGCCTGACCTCCCAGTGCCCTGGGGTCTGACTGGGGATGCCCTTTCCCACCACGGCTCCCTGCAATGTGTCCCACTTGCTTTGCAGTGGGAGCCCTGGCCAGAGTTGAGAGAAGGTCTTCAGGAGCAGGTTGAGGTCACGAAGGTACTGGGGACAGGAGGGACGGGGGCTCAGCATGTCTGTGGGGGGAAGCCCCTCAGAGCAGGCATGGCCTGGACTCCTGACCGGGACCTTTGCTTGTCCAGCTGCTCAGGAGCAAGCTCCGGCACCTCCTGGAGAGACGGGAAGGCCTCCGAGAGCCAGCAGCTTTGTGAGTGGCCGTGGGGCCCTGACTGAAACCTGGGGCAGCGGGGTGGGGGTGCTGAGCAGCTCCGGGCAGAGCTGTGCCGCTTGCAGACATCTTTCTGGCTCCTGTCCGCTCCTCCAGCCTGCTGTGGAGAGCCCTTTGTCTTCTCCTAAGCGGCTCAAAACACCTCTGAGCAACTCGGGACTCGTGGAAGCAGCTCTGCGCAACTCTAAGCAGCTCCCAGGCTCTCCTCCACGCCCCGCAGGCCTGGGGTGGGACAGGGGCGGGGGGTGGGTCTGTGCAGTGCTGGGACGGCGGGGGTGCCTGGTGCCAGCCCCAGCAGAGGCTGGGCAGCACCCTGGCTCCCTGTTGGCCACCCGGGGTTTGCCATGCTGGCCGAGGTCTCTTTTCACAGCCCCAAACCCCACGGTGTCCGTAGCAGGGGGAAGACGGCGCAGGCAGACAAGACGGAGGAGTCGCTGCTGCAGGAGATGGTGGCTGTGCGGCTGGTAGGAGAGACAACCCCGCTGTGGGCCTTGGGGAGGGAAGGGTCTGCACTGTGGCCGGGGGCCACGGGGGCACCGGTCTCAGCGGGGACGAGGGAGGGTCTGAGCCCCCAAACCTCGTCCACCTCGCACACCCCAACACATGTCCCTGCTGTGCCTTGGCCTGTAGGAGGGGCGGCTGGCATCAAGGAGGCAGAAGATCACTTCTTGGCTGCGGTGAGTTGCCCAGGGGGCTCGGGGTGCCGGGGCTCTTCCATAGGCAGTGGGATGCCCGTGCCAGTGGTCCAAGGGTATCGGGCAGCTTTGGCCTTCTCTGGGATGAAATGGTGCAGTATTTCTTCTCTTCCCAGCTTGGGGGGCGTAGCACGGGGATCTGGGGGCCCACTGGGCAGATGTAGAGTAGAGCTGCGAGAGATGCCTGGGCCCTTCAGCCCAGCCCTGAGCTGGGAGCGTTGTGCCCAGCAGGGTGCGAAGTCCCACGGTGGCATTCGAAGAGGGTGGTTGGAAAGAGCTGAGACACATTTGCACCCTGCTCTGCCTGACTCCTCTCTCCTGTCCCCCAGGAGCCTTCTTCTGTTCCTCGCCTTCCTGCAGCTCGCCGTCCTCCTCCTAGTCCTCCTGAAGACGGACGTCCTCAACTGGGTCCTGCCACCAAAGCTGGCGGCCGCCTTAGGGAGCTGCCCAGGGAGGTCCCAGTTGTTTTGAAATAAAGAAAGAAGTCTGTGATTGCAGGACAAGTGTGTGACCTCTTCAATGAATGTCAGCTGACGGGTCAGAGGGAGGTGGCTCCTGCTTTCCCTTCTGCCTGTGCACGGCCCACGACGGCTCTTGCCTGCCCACCTCTATGTACTGAGTACAGGTTCACAGGAAGATGGCGAACCCCAACGACCACCCGCAGGCCCTTCAGGCCCGTCAGCTGAAGAGCTCCTTCAGGAAGTATAATAAAAAAAAGAAGATATTTGGCAGCTCGACTTGTGTATGTTCCTTGTAAAAGTTCTTCCAGGGAGCTTCCAACAGCTACCCCACTAGTGATGGATTGAGAGCAGCCCTGCGGAGAATGACTTGGGGATCCTGGTGGACGAAAAATTGGACATGAGCCGGCCATGTGCGCTCGCAGCCCAGGAAGCCAATTGTACCCTGGGCTGCCTCCAAAGAAACGTGGCCAGCAGGTGGAGGGAGGGGATTCTTCCCCTCTACTCCGCTCTCGTTAGACCCCACCTGGAGTACTGCGTCCACCTCTGGGGTCCCCGGTACGAGAGGGACACGGTCCTGTTAAAGCAGGTCCAGAGGAGGGCCACAAAAATGATCCAAGGTCTGGAACACCTCTGCTATGAAGAAAGGCTGAGAGAGCTGGGGTTGTTGAGCCTGGAGAAGAGAAGGCTCTGGACAGACCTTCCTGCGGCCTTTCAATATGTGAAGGGGGCTTAGAAGGAAGACGGAGAGAGACTTTTTACCAAGGTTTGTAGGGACAGGACAAGGGGCAATGGTTTTAAACTGAAAGAGGGCAGGTTTAGCTTGGACATAAGGAAGAAATGTTTTACAATAAGGGTGGTGAGACACTGAAACAGGTTGCCCAGAGAAGTTGTAGATGCCCCATCATTGGAAGTGTTCCAGGTCAGGTTGGATGGGGCTCTGAGCAACTTACCTAGTGAAAGATGTCCCTGCCCATGGCAGGGGGGTTAGACTAAATGACCTTTAAAGGTCCCCTTCCAAGCCAAACCATTCTATGATTCTATGACCTGGAGCAGCCCCCAGCCAGCTGCTCGCCAGGAGCAGCACATTCCCTCAGTGCCCAGATGGCCGTGGGCTAAGGAACATCCCTGGGCAGCCAGCAAGGCAGAGGAGGTGGCACAGGGCTGTCCGGGGAGCGCTCTGGGTGCCTGCAGCAGCTCTTCCTAGGGCCTGGGGACAGCGGCCGGCCCCAGCACTGGGAAGAGGGAGGAAGGGAGGCAGGGAGGGAGGCCAGGACAGCAGCACAAGGAGAAAGAGAGCACCAGCCTTGCTGCTGATCATTTCCACAGTGCAGAGCGTCATCTCCGTTAGTAAGCGTGTGAAAACACGTGCGTCTGAGCAGCCCTGGGTGCATGTAGAGGTGGGAGTCTGCGTCGGCTGGTCTTCCAGCCTGAAGCGACCTGCGCACCAGGCTGCTTGACCCCAGCCCTGGGAGCCTGGGCAGCACTGGGCTCCCTGCTCCCAGGCCAGCCCCGCAGGCGTCTGTGGAGTACCCACATGCCCAGCTCGCTCATAGTCGCCCTGAGGGGATGCGCACAGTGCTCTCACAGCTCAATCCTGCAGGCTGCCGAACGCCCAAGGAGGTGGGTGAGGAGCCTGACGCGGGGCAAAGTGTCACCTTGAATCGTATATATATGAGTATGCATTTTAGAATATTTTAGTATATGAGTGTGTATTTTAGAATAAAATAGAAATAGTAATAGAAATAGTATAAGAGTTAGTAGTAGTTAAGAAGGGATCAGAGTTAGAATAGAAATTAGCATACTAGAGTGTGAGAGTCATAGGCAGTTAGAAATAGCAACTAGCATCCGAGACTGTGAGAATTGTAGAATCTTCAAGGTAATAGATAATGCCTACGTTCGATAAGAGGGTACGGGCACTGCATATTTTACTAACAGGCATGTGTTTGTCCTAACAGAATGCGAAGCTGTAACCCTTTGAAGACCAATAACGGGAACATCCTCTTACCGGGAGAGCCGTAAAGATAAAGGGACACCACAACAGCCATGAAAACAACAGGAATCACAGTAACTAGGGGAAAGGTAAAGGCGGCAGGGGAGATCGTGACCACCGACCCAACTGGGGACGAAAGGACAACCCCCCCACTCCTTGCGGGCATGCGCAGTGGATTAAAATCACACTGTGGCTTTAAATCGAAGCGGAGAAAATACGGACCGATGGAAGAAGAGGATGGTTAGTTAGTCTGATGATTATGTATTAGATAGGCAGGGTGTGTTAACTTTCATGTATAAATACTGAAAAGAATTGCAATAGGCGTGCTCGATTTGTGGAAATATTCCACCTTGCACCCTGCGCAGAGTAAGGCAATGTCTCCTCTCTAAACATACTCCGTGTGTTTCGGGAGTTATTTTACAGCGAGGCAACAAAAGGAAGAGCCCGGCTCTCGGAGCTTGTCTGTAGCACCTGCACACCGGGTTTCGAGGGGAGCGCTTAAACCGGCACTGCCTCTGGACTAACCCCCGTGGGACTACAGCCTCTCCTGAAGCAGCGCAGTGCCCTGCCATCAGCGGCTGGCAATGCCCGTGTGCAAAAAGGCAATTCCCTGAGCTAATTCAGTGTTAAAACTCCCCAGATTCTCACAAAACTACCTTCCTGCCAGGAGTTTGACAGGGCATGCCACCGCCTGGCACAGGATGAGGTGTGTAACGGCCCAGCAGCTTGCCGGGGCAGCCAAAGGAGGTGCTGCTCTCTGTGCTCCCACGTGCTTCTGGGTCCCTTGTTTCCGGGAGCTGCAGGTGTGGGCAGGGGCTAACCCACAGGGTTTCTCCCTCCCAGGTGGCACAGCAACCCCTCTGAGGTCATCATGGGCATCACCAGTCGGCTCTTGTGAGGTCATAACTGGCTGCCCTCCATAAAACCCCACGCTGCAGAGGTGGGCAGTAGCGCGAAGCAGAGCGCTTTCAGCAGCTAGCGGATGCCTAGCAAAGAGGTGCTTGGGTCTCGGGAGGAGAACAGGCTTTTCCCTCTGTCTGGCCAGTGCGCTGGGGCTGTGGAGATGCCAGCCAGGTTGGGCAGGTGGGTGCAAGAGGGCCCAGAAAGCAGAGAGGGATCAGGCCAGAAGCCTTGTGTGCTGCCTGGCTTCCCGGCAGGAGCAGGCAGCCCCAGAGCATGGGGGCTGTCTGCACTACTGCCTTCCAGCTGGGCAGCCCAGCAATCCCATTCCGGGGGCACGGCCCTGCCCCTTCTCTGGGGAGAGCCGAGTGGGGCCAGGCTGCTGCTCCTGTGTCAGGCCAGAGGTCTTTGTGTCCCAGGGGTGGTGTGCAACAGGCCAGACCTTCCCAAAGGCCCTGGGCCCTCATGCTTGCAGCTGTGCTGAGCACACGAACCTGGTAGCAAGCGAGCTCCTAAACGGATCCCTGGCAAATATGTGTACCAACCGTGGGCTTTGGTAACAACAGTGTTCCCTCTCTCTTAGACAATGCAACAGCCACCAGAAGGGCAGGAGGGTCCTGAGGCTCCTTTTCCTGCTGCTCCCCATCCTGTCGGGTGAGTATCCCTGACCAAAATGGTCCCCTCAGTCCTGGGGAGAGGGACCAGCTCCTGAGGAAAATAACCATCTCTTGACAACGGCACCCACAGCTGTTGTCTACTGCTGGGGCTCAACGGTGTGGGGAAAGGAAGCGTTGCAGGTAAGTGTCTCTTGCTGTGGGAAAGCCAAGACCTGCAAAGGCCGTGGCTCTGCCCTCCTGCCTCCCCTGGGAACGTGGGGTGCTTGGTCAAAAATGCCCATCACTGCTGAGGCAGAGGGTGGGGGGTGCTCCTGTTCGTCCTGCAGTCTCCTTAGTGCCTGGATGGGGTTCAACACAGAGAACGGATCTTCCCGAGTGACCTCCGCAGGGTGGCAGGCCGAAGCGTGGAGCACTTTGGCAGAAGGTGCCTTTGCTGCCTGCATACCTCTCGGAGAACCTGGGGCGGGGGGGTCAGACAGAGACCCGAAAGATGCTCTGCTGAACGTGGCTGGCTAAAGAGCCCAAACCTTGGGGTCGGGGTCTCTCCAAAGTGACTCGAAGCAGCAGGGAATTCTGCCAGCTCTCCCTAGGGGAGTCTCCTTTGGGAAGCCCTGGCAGTGCTCCTCGTGCTTGCTCCAGCGGAGTGCCTCTCCAAAGTGTCAATTTGGGCAGTAAACAAACTACTTAAGGAGGCCATCCCACCCCCTCTTTATCTTGCAGGAGGCATCGCGGCTTCCTGAAGTGGAGCTGGAGTCTCTGGGGTAAGAGCGCTTTCTTGCCAAGAAATGCACTCTGTGGAGCCGTCTCAGCTGGCTTCGTGCTGCCTGCGCTCACTCGCCTCGCGCCCAGGGGCTCCTGACCTTCCCCGCCTCCTACCTGCGGTGGTGGAAGGGAGCCATTTGGAAACCAGAGGAAGGAAAGGGGCCAGGGGATGCGAGGGGTGACCCAAGCTCGTCCGACCTTTCTCTGCACGGCGTTTGGAGCCTGCCTGCAGAGGCTGGGCGGCTGCTGGACAAGACCTGCTTTCTCTTTGCCTCCAGGAAGTCACAGGCTTGGCTGGAGCAGAAGATGCGGGAGCTCGAGGAGACGGCGGCTCAGGTGTCTGCTGCAAGGGGGAACATACTGCAGGCAGCGAGAGAGGTCCTCGGAGACCATGGTGTCCCAGAGGAGAAGAGAGAGGTAAGGGTGCTGGGGGTAGATCAGAGACCTCGCTGCCTTTCCGGGCTCCCTCCTGCTGCTTCCCCTTGGCATTCTCAAAGTCGGCACCTTTCCCGACAGGTCTTGCCTTGGGTTTTCTGACACAGAGGCGCTCCTTGCCTCTGTGCTAGGACTCGCTGTTCATGCAGAACGGCCCGTGCGTGTGTTTGGGTCCACTGCCATCTCTCCATTCTCATTTTTTCCCAGGAAATTCTGCAGTTGACAGAGGCGGCAATTGAGAAGGTGCTTGAAAACTACCTCCAGATGCCTGACTGGGCTCTGGAAGCCATAGGTATGCAGACAGGAAGTCTCGCTGCCCTCCGTTTGTCTATGGCACTCGCCCAAAGTCTGCCAAGCTCTGCTTTCAGGCCCGAGATATACATCCTAACGCACTGCTTCAACTCCTAATCTCTGTCCACCTTCATGTCAGGTGCCACCATTGATGAGGAGAGGACATCCAGGAGTTATGGTGGGGAAGGCAAGAAGACCTGGTGGCTTTCTCCATTCAGCTTCTCTTCTGCAAACCCTCCAGAGACAATCTTGCAGGTAGCACAGGGAAGTCCTGACTTGTGGGTCACCTCCTTGCTTTCGGATTGGCAGACCAAGTGCACGGCACTTCCCTTCAGCCCGGCCCTATCGCTCCGCCCTGCAGTCTGCATCACATTCCCGAGCCCCGCAATCCCTGACAGCACTGCCCTCCCATCAGGAGGGGACCGAGCTGAAACCCAGCTTCTGCGACCTGCCCACCACCCTTGGCTGCAGTTTGCCCAGGAACTTTGCCCTTGACAGCCCCACTGCCATACCGCGTCCCTGAGGGTCCCTTTCCGGAGTGGGTGGCAGTGGTGGGGGCTGCTGAGCCATGGAAGCAGTGAGAGACGCTCCTCTGGGCCCCCGGCCCTGATCTGGTCTACCAAGTCTGGAGCAGGGTCCAAGTCTGCACTGGACCTTGCAGCTGCAGCGCAGTCTTTGAAGGGCGCTGGGGTGAGGTACACGAGGGAGACCTGTCACTGCAGGCTCTGAGAAAGCAGAGCTGGCTTGGGAAAGGAGGTGGAGCCCAGAGGTTTTGTAGAAGCACTTCCATATTGCCCTGCTGCCCGTCAACTTGTACTCATTTACGAGCAGGATGGCAGCTCACAGGCAAGGCAAGGTCTCTGCTTCTGGCCAAACAGGCAGCTCTGTTGGCTCTTTGCCTGCCTTGCCGCTGATGGTCGTGGCTTTCTGGTTTCAGACCCGTATTGCCCCTGGCAACTGCTGGGCTTTCCAGGGATCTCGGGGCCACGTGGTCATCCGGCTGCCTGAGCAAATCTGGCCGATGGCTTTCACCATCTGGCATATCTCCGAGGCAGTCTCTCCTTCCGGGGAAGTCAGCAGTGCCCCCAAAGACTTTGCTGTCTCCGTAAGTCTTTGCCTTGCGCTTCTCGGGGGGGCCCGGCCGCGGGGAAAAGCTGTACCAGAGGCGTGCTTCTCGCGGGGCGTTCTCTCAGACATCTGTCTGGGAGACAGACAGATGCGGCGGAGCACCGCAGAGCACCGCATCCCCTGCAGAGCACCGCATCCCCTGGGGGACCAGTGGGGGCACGTGGGGGTTCTGTGCCTCTGGGGGCTTCTTCCTTGGCCATGAAGCAGAGATCCTGGAGCACGTGCTCAAAGCACCCTGACCCAGAGTCACCCTGAGCTGTGCTAGACTACCACTAGAGCCAAGGGAGGTGGGGAGGGGTTCCCGGGTTCGGCCTCGGCATGCCCTTTTTCTGACGCCCTGCTCGAGCCTGACCCGCTCCCTTTGTCTCTTGTCTTTGAGGGAGTGGATGAGGCAACGGCAGAAACTCTCCTGGGGACATTCACCTACGATGTGCACAAGGAGATCGCTCAGACATTCCATGTGCAGGTACCGCAAGAGCTGTGGCCAGGATGCCCGGGAAGAAGGCAGGGTTGTCTGCAAGTCCTTGGAGGAGAGAGTGCGGGGGATCACCCCAGCCAGCCCCTCTGCTCTCCCATGCTCCTGGCTCCTGCAGGGAAGACGGCAAGAGGAGAGCAAAAGGGGCTTTGCTCTGCTGGCCGAGGCAGCTGCCCCACCTTTGCAAGGGCTTTCCTTTTCCTTCGGGTAGCGCAGAGAAAGCAGCAGCGGGAAGGGGTCCGGGAAGGGAAACAGTCCCCCTCAGGGGAGACGGCAGGAAGGAGGACGGCAGATGTCCTCCCCCCTCAGCGGGACTCTCCCCGTGTCCCACGGCAGCCCAGGCAGCAAAGCGCCTCTGGTTTCCACAGCTCCCCTCAGCAAGCCTCTGAGGCCAGGCCTTTGCTTTCTAGGCACCGAGAAGCTCCTCCTTGGTCCTGGCAAAGAGGGGTCTGGTTGCCCTTGCTTCTTCCTTCGTCAGGGCTGCCGTTTGGCCCTCAGCAGGGGGAGTGCGGGCAGAGGGGGCTCTGGCGATGTGCTGTGGCTCTTGCCACCTGCGTAATGATGCCTCCCCCCATTTCTTTACAGAAGGAGCTTCCCAGGACCTTTCGCTACATCAAATTCCAGGTGCAGAGCAACTGGGGAAACCCAGAGTACACCTGCGTGTACCGAGTACAGGTTCACGGGAAGACGGCGAACCACAACGACCACCCGCAGGCCCAAGAGCTCCTTCAGGCAGAATAATAAAACAAAGAAGATGTGTGGCAGCTCGACTTGTGTATGTTCCTTGTAAAAGTTCTTCCAGGGAGCTTCCAACAGCTTGCACCACTAGTGGGGAAGGGAGCTTTCTCCCTCAGGAGACGGATGCTCGTGATCCCAGCTGCAAGGGACGGGGCAGGGAATGGGGCTCGAAGGAGAAGCCCCCGATGGTCCAGCTCCAGCTTCCGCAGCCCAGGGTCGCTCAACAAAGCTCCAGTGTCGCTGGGAGCCCCAGTGTCGCAGCCCCAGGAAAGCTCTCCCGCTGGCAGAGAAGAGGAGGGAAGCAGGCCTGTCGGCAAGGCCCTGGGCCCTCTCTCATTTCCTAGGCAGTGCCGGGCAGCACAGAGGGCTTGGGGCCATCCTGGCTCGCAGGTGCCCCTTCTCACTGGAGCTGCTTCATGCGGGAGGGGGGCTTCCCTTGCGGGTCCCGCACTGGCTCTGCAAGGGTCCCCCTGGCTCTGCAAGGTGATGGGCAGGGGAGCCCTTCTTCAGGCAGGCCACATCATTGGGCAGTGTGTGTCTGAGCAGAGAGGCCAGCAGGAACACAGCTCAGAGGGACCGAGGACAGCCTCTCTGGCTACACGCCCAGCTCCCTCTTCTCCAGGCCCAGCACCCTGCCTTGCAGTAAGGGCAGGGCTTTTCCCAGCAGCCACAGGAGAAGGCCGCAGCTCCCTCCCAAGGGCGCTCCAGCCAAAACGCCCTGGCCAGTTGTCCTGGCAAGCCGACAGATTGAAGAAGGATCAGCTCAGGTCGGGCCCTTTCGTCCTGGGCCGCTCCTGTGCTGGGCCAGCCTGACAGCAGCAGACATCTGCCATGCTCCTGCAGAGGCTCACCCCTGAGGAGGGCTGCAGACCCCTCCAGCGCATCCGTGCCCGATAAGATCATGGAGCACATCCTCCTGGAAGACATTTCAAGACATATTGAAGACAGGGAGGTGATTACAGACAGCCAACGTGGCTTCACCAAGGACAAATCGTGCCTGACTAATCCAGTGGCCTACTACCACGGAGGGACTGCATCGGTGGACAAGGGAAGAGCTACGGATGCCATCTACCTACGCTTCTGTACGGCCTTTGATACGGTCTCCCCCAACATTCTTGCTGCTAAATTGGAGAGACACGGGTTTGACGGAGGGACCGCTAGATGGATAAGGAACTGGCTGGATGGCCACGTCCAAAGAGCACAATGTCCAAGTGGAAACCAGTAACAAACTGGTGTCCCTCAAGGGTCCGTACCGGGACCAATGCTACTGAATATCTTCATCAGCACCATAGACGGTGGGATTGAGTGCACCCTCAGCAAGTCTGCAGAGGACACCAAGCTGAGTGGTGTAGCAAACCTCTCGTGAAGTTCAACAAGGCCCAGTGCAAGGTCCCGCACCTTGGTCAGGGCCACCCCCAATATCAATAAAGACTGGGGGATGAATGGATTGAGAGCAGCCCTGCGGAGAAGGACTTGGGGATCCTGGTGGACGAAAAATTGGACATGAGCCGGCCATGTGCGCTCGCAGCCCAGGAAGCCAATTGTACCCTGGGCTGCCTCCAAAGAAACGTGGCCAGCAGGTGGAGGGAGGGGATTCTTCCTCTCTACTCCGCTCTCGTTAGACCCCACCTGGAGTACTGCGTCCACCTCTGGGGTCCCCGGTACAAGAGGGACACGGTCCTGTTAGAGCAGGTCCAGAGGAGGGCCACAAAAATGATCCAAGGTCTGGAACACCTCTGCTATGAAGAAAGGCTGAGAGAGCTGGGGTTGTTGAGCCTGGAGAAGAGAAGGCTCTGGACAGACCTTCCTGCGGCCTTTCAATATGTGAAGGGGGCTTAGAAGGAAGACGGAGAGAGACTTTTACCAAGGTTTGTAGGGACAGGACAAGGGGCAATGGTTTTAAACTGAAAGAGGGCAGGTTTAGCTTGGACATAAGGAAGAAATGTTTTACAATAAGGGTGGTGAGACACTGAAACAGGTTGCCCAGAGAAGTTGTAGATGCCCCATCATTGGAAGTGTTCCAGGTCAGGTTGGATGGGGCTCTGAGCAACTTACCTAGTGAAAGATGTCCCTGCCCATGGACTAAATGACCTTTAAAGGTCCCCTTCCAAGCCAAACCATTCTATGATTCTATGACCTGGAGCAGCCCCCAGCCAGCTGCTCGCCAGGAGCAGCACATTCCCTCAGTGCCCAGATGGCCGTGGGCTAAGGAACATCCCTGGGCAGCCAGCAAGGCAGAGGAGGTGGCACAGGGCTGTCCGGGGAGCGCTCTGGGTGCCTGCAGCAGCTCTTCCTAGGGCCTGGGGACAGCGGCCGGCCCCAGCACTGGGAAGAGGGAGGAAGGGAGGCAGGGAGGGAGGCCAGGACAGCAGCACAAGGAGAAAGAGAGCACCAGCCTTGCTGCTGATCATTTCCACAGTGCAGAGCGTCATCTCCGTTAGTAAGCGTGTGAAAACACGTGCGTCTGAGCAGCCCTGGGTGCATGTAGAGGTGGGAGTCTGCGTCGGCTGGTCTTCCAGCCTGAAGCGACCTGCGCACCAGGCTGCTTGACCCCAGCCCTGGGAGCCTGGGCAGCACTGGGCTCCCTGCTCCCAGGCCAGCCCCGCAGGCGTCTGTGGAGTACCCACATGCCCAGCTCGCTCATAGTCGCCCTGAGGGGATGCGCACAGTGCTCTCACAGCTCAATCCTGCAGGCTGCCGAACGCCCAAGGAGGTGGGTGAGGAGCCTGACGCGGGGCAAAGTGTCACCTTGAATCGTATATATATGAGTATGCATTTTAGAATATTTTAGTATATGAGTGTGTATTTTAGAATAAAATAGAAATAGTAATAGAAATAGTATAAGAGTTAGTAGTAGTTAAGAAGGGATCAGAGTTAGAATAGAAATTAGCATACTAGAGTGTGAGAGTCATAGGCAGTTAGAAATAGCAACTAGCATCCGAGACTGTGAGAATTGTAGAATCTTCAAGGTAATAGATAATGCCTACGTTCGATAAGAGGGTACGGGCACTGCATATTTTACTAACAGGCATGTGTTTGTCCTAACAGAATGCGAAGCTGTAACCCTTTGAAGACCAATAACGGGAACATCCTCTTACCGGGAGAGCCGTAAAGATAAAGGGACACCACAACAGCCATGAAAACAACAGGAATCACAGTAACTAGGGGAAAGGTAAAGGCGGCAGGGGGAGATCGTGACCACCGACCCAACTGGGGGACGAAAGGACAACCCCCCCCACACACACTCCTTGCGGGCATGCGCAGTGGATTAAAATCACACTGTGGCTTTAAATCGAAGCGGAGAAAATACGGACCGATGGAAGAAGAGGATGGTTAGTTAGTCTGATGATTATGTATTAGATAGGCAGGGTGTGTTAACTTTCATGTATAAATACTGAAAAGAATTGCAATAGGCGTGCTCGATTTGTGGAAATATTCCACCTTGCACCCTGCGCAGAGTAAGGCAATGTCTCCTCTCTAAACATACTCCGTGTGTTTCGGGAGTTATTTTACAGCGAGGCAACAAAAGGAAGAGCCCGGCTCTCGGAGCTTGTCTGTAGCACCTGCACACCGGGTTTCGAGGGAGCGCTTAAACCGGCACTGCCTCTGGACTAACCCCCGTGGGACTACAGCCTCTCCTGAAGCAGCGCAGTGCCCTGCCATCAGCGGCTGGCAATGCCCGTGTGCAAAAGGCAATTCCCTGAGCTAATTCAGTGTTAAAACTCCCCAGATTCTCACAAAACTACCTTCCTGCCAGGAGTTTGACAGGGCATGCCACCGCCTGGCACAGGATGAGGTGTGTAACGGCCCAGCAGCTTGCCGGGGCAGCCAAAGGAGGTGCTGCTCTCTGTGCTCCCACGTGCTTCTGGGTCCCTTGTTTCCGGGAGCTGCAGGTGTGGGCAGGGGCTAACCCACAGGGTTTCTCCCTCCCAGGTGGCACAGCAACCCCTCTGAGGTCATCATGGGCATCACCAGTCGGCTCTTGTGAGGTCATAACTGGCTGCCCTCCATAAAACCCCACGCTGCAGAGGTGGGCAGTAGCGCGAAGCAGAGCGCTTTCAGCAGCTAGCGGATGCCTAGCAAAGAGGTGCTTGGGTCTCGGGAGGAGAACAGGCTTTTCCCTCTGTCTGGCCAGTGCGCTGGGGCTGTGGAGATGCCAGCCAGGTTGGGCAGGTGGGTGCAAGAGGGCCCAGAAAGCAGAGAGGGATCAGGCCAGAAGCCTTGTGTGCTGCCTGGCTTCCCGGCAGGAGCAGGCAGCCCCAGAGCATGGGGGCTGTCTGCACTACTGCCTTCCAGCTGGGCAGCCCAGCAATCCCATTCCGGGGGCACGGCCCTGCCCCTTCTCTGGGGAGAGCCGAGTGGGGCCAGGCTGCTGCTCCTGTGTCAGGCCAGAGGTCTTTGTGTCCCAGGGGTGGTGTGCAACAGGCCAGACCTTCCCAAAGGCCCTGGGCCCTCATGCTTGCAGCTGTGCTGAGCACACGAACCTGGTAGCAAGCGAGCTCCTAAACGGATCCCTGGCAAATATGTGTACCAACCGTGGGCTTTGGTAACAACAGTGTTCCCTCTCTCTTAGACAATGCAACAGCCACCAGAAGGGCAGGAGGGTCCTGAGGCTCCTTTTCCTGCTGCTCCCCATCCTGTCGGGTGAGTATCCCTGACCAAAAATGGTCCCCTCAGTCCTGGGGAGAGGGACCAGCTCCTGAGGAAAATAACCATCTCTTGACAACGGCACCCACAGCTGTTGTCTACTGCTGGGGCTCAACGGTGTGGGGAAAGGAAGCGTTGCAGGTAAGTGTCTCTTGCTGTGGGAAAGCCAAGACCTGCAAAGGCCGTGGCTCTGCCCTCCTGCCTCCCCTGGGAACGTGGGGTGCTTGGTCAAAATGCCCATCACTGCTGAGGCAGAGGGTGGGGGGTGCTCCTGTTCGTCCTGCAGTCTCCTTAGTGCCTGGATGGGGTTCAACACGGAGAACGGATCTTCCCGAGTGACCTCCGCAGGGTGGCAGGCCGAAGCGTGGAGCACTTTGGCAGAAGGTGCCTTTGCTGCCTGCATACCTCTCGGAGAACCTGGGGCGGGGGGCGCCAGACAGAGACCCGAAAGATGCTCTGCTGAACGTGGCTGGCTAAAGAGCCCAAACCTTGGGGTCGGGGTCTCTCCAAAGTGACTCGAAGCAGCAGGGAATTCTGCCAGCTCTCCCTAGGGGAGTCTCCTTTGGGAAGCCCTGGCAGTGCTCCTCGTGCTTGCTCCAGCGGAGTGCCTCTCCAAAGTGTCAATTTGGGCAGTAAACAAACTACTTAAGGAGGACATCCCACCCCCTCTTTATCTTGCAGGAGGCATCGCGGCTTCCTGAAGTGGAGCTGGAGTCTCTGGGGTAAGAGCGCTTTCTTGCCAAGAAATGCACTCTGTGGAGCCGTCTCAGCTGGCTTCGTGCTGCCTGCGCTCACTCGCCTCGCGCCCAGGGGCTCCTGACCTTCCCCGCCTCCTACCTGCGGTGGTGGAAGGGAGCCATTTGGAAACCAGAGGAAGGAAAGGGGCCAGGGGATGCGAGGGGTGACCCAAGCTCGTCCGACCTTTCTCTGCACGGCGTTTGGAGCCTGCCTGCAGAGGCTGGGCGGCTGCTGGACAAGACCTGCTTTCTCTTTGCCTCCAGGAAGTCACAGGCTTGGCTGGAGCAGAAGATGCGGGAGCTCGAGGAGACGGCGGCTCAGGTGTCTGCTGCAAGGGGGAACATACTGCAGGCAGCGAGAGAGGTCCTCGGAGACCATGGTGTCCCAGAGGAGAAGAGAGAGGTAAGGGTGCTGGGGGTAGATCAGAGACCTCGCTGCCTTTCCGGGCTCCCTCCTGCTGCTTCCCCTTGGCATTCTCAAAGTCGGCACCTTTCCCGGCAGGTCTTGCCTTGGGTTTTCTGACACAGAGGCGCTCCTTGCCTCTGTGCTAGGACTCGCTGTTCATGCAGAACGGCCCGTGCGTGTGTTTGGGTCCACTGCCATCTCTCCATTCTCATTTTTTCCCAGGAAATTCTGCAGTTGACAGAGGCGGCAATTGAGAAGGTGCTTGAAAACTACCTCCAGATGCCTGACTGGGCTCTGGAAGCCATAGGTATGCAGACAGGAAGTCTCGCTGCCCTCCGTTTGTCTATGGCACTCCCCCAAAGTCTGCCAAGCTCTGCTTTCAGGCCCGAGATATACATCCTAACGCACTGCTTCAACTCCTAATCTCTGTCCACCTTCATGTCAGGTGCCACCATTGATGAGGAGAGGACATCCAGGAGTTATGGTGGGGAAGGCAAGAAGACCTGGTGGCTTTCTCCATTCAGCTTCTCTTCTGCAAACCCTCCAGAGACAATCTTGCAGGTAGCACAGGGGAAGTCCTGACTTGTGGGTCACCTCCTTGCTTTCGGATTGGCAGACCAAGTGCACGGCACTTCCCTTCAGCCCGGCCCTATCGCTCCGCCCTGCAGTCTGCATCACATTCCCGAGCCCCGCAATCCCTGACAGCACTGCCCTCCCATCAGGAGGGGACCGAGCTGAAACCCAGCTTCTGCGACCTGCCCACCACCCTTGGCTGCAGTTTGCCCAGGAACTTTGCCCTTGACAGCCCCACTGCCATACCGCGTCCCTGAGGGTCCCTTTCCGGAGTGGGTGGCAGTGGTGGGGGCTGCTGAGCCATGGAAGCAGTGAGAGACGCTCCTCTGGGCCCCCGGCCCTGATCTGGTCTACCAAGTCTGGAGCAGGGTCCAAGTCTGCACTGGACCTTGCAGCTGCAGCGCAGTCTTTGAAGGGCGCTGGGGTGAGGTACACGAGGGAGACCTGTCACTGCAGGCTCTGAGAAAGCAGAGCTGGCTTGGGAAAGGAGGTGGAGCCCAGAGGTTTTGTAGAAGCACTTCCATATTGCCCTGCTGCCCGTCAACTTGTACTCATTTACGAGCAGGATGGCAGCTCACAGGCAAGGCAAGGTCTCTGCTTCTGGCCAAACAGGCAGCTCTGTTGGCTCTTTGCCTGCCTTGCCGCTGATGGTCGTGGCTTTCTGGTTTCAGACCCGTATTGCCCCTGGCAACTGCTGGGCTTTCCAGGGATCTCGGGGCCACGTGGTCATCCGGCTGCCTGAGCAAATCTGGCCGATGGCTTTCACCATCTGGCATATCTCCGAGGCAGTCTCTCCTTCCGGGGAAGTCAGCAGTGCCCCAAAGACTTTGCTGTCTCCGTAAGTCTTTGCCTTGCGCTTCTCGGGGGGGCCCGGCCGCGGGGAAAAGCTGTACCAGAGGCGTGCTTCTCGCGGGGGCTTCTCTCAGACATCTGTCTGGGAGACAGACAGATGCGGCGGAGCACCGCAGAGCACCGCATCCCCTGCAGAGCACCGCATCCCCTGGGGGACCAGTGGGGGCACGTGGGGGTTCTGTGCCTCTGGGGGCTTCTTCCTTGGCCATGAAGCAGAGATCCTGGAGCACGTGCTCAAAGCACCCTGACCCAGAGTCACCCTGAGCTGTGCTAGACTACCACTAGAGCCAAGGGAGGTGGGGAGGGGTTCCCGGGTTCGGCCTCGGCATGCCCTTTTTCTGACGCCCTGCTCGAGCCTGACCCGCTCCCTTTGTCTCTTGTCTTTGAGGGAGTGGATGAGGCAACGGCAGAAACTCTCCTGGGGACATTCACCTACGATGTGCACAAGGAGATCGCTCCAGACATTCCATGTGCAGGTACCGCAAGAGCTGTGGCCAGGATGCCCGGGAAGAAGGCAGGGTTGTCTGCAAGTCCTTGGAGGAGAGAGTGCGGGGGATCACCCCAGCCAGCCCCTCTGCTCTCCCATGCTCCTGGCTCCTGCAGGAAGACGGCAAGAGGAGAGCAAAAGGGGCTTTGCTCTGCTGGCCGAGGCAGCTGCCCCACCTTTGCAAGGGCTTTCCTTTTCCTTCGGGTAGCGCAGAGAAAGCAGCAGCGGGAAGGGGTCCGGGAAGGGAAACAGTCCCCCTCAGGGGAGACGGCAGGAAGGAGGACGGCAGATGTCCTCCCCCCTCAGCGGGACTCTCCCCGTGTCCCACGGCAGCCCAGGCAGCAAAGCGCCTCTGGTTTCCACAGCTCCCCTCAGCAAGCCTCTGAGGCCAGGCCTTTGCTTTCTAGGCACCGAGAAGCTCCTCCTTGGTCCTGGCAAAGAGGGGTCTGGTTGCCCTTGCTTCTTCCTTCGTCAGGGCTGCCGTTTGGCCCTCAGCAGGGGAGTGCGGGCAGAGGGGCTCTGGCGATGTGCTGTGGCTCTTGCCACCTGCGTAATGATGCCTCCCCCCATTTCTTTACAGAAGGAGCTTCCCAGGACCTTTCGCTACATCAAATTCCAGGTGCAGAGCAACTGGGAAACCCAGAGTACACCTGCGTGTACCGAGTACAGGTTCACGGGAAGACGGCGAACCACAACGACCACCCGCAGGCCCAAGAGCTCCTTCAGGCAGAATAATAAAACAAAGAAGATGTGTGGCAGCTCGACTTGTGTATGTTCCTTGTAAAAGTTCTTCCAGGAGCTTCCAACAGCTTGCACCACTAGTGGGGAAGGGAGCTTTCTCCCTCAGGAGACGGATGCTCGTGATCCCAGCTGCAAGGGACGGGGCAGGGGAATGGGGCTCGAAGGAGAAGCCCCCGATGGTCCAGCTCCAGCTTCCGCAGCCCAGGGTCGCTCAACAAAGCTCCAGTGTCGCTGGGAGCCCCAGTGTCGCAGCCCCAGGAAAGCTCTCCCGCTGGCAGAGAAGAGGAGGGAAGCAGGCCTGTCGGCAAGGCCCTGGGCCCTCTCTCATTTCCTAGGCAGTGCCGGGCAGCACAGAGGGCTTGGGGCCATCCTGGCTCGCAGGTGCCCCTTCTCACTGGAGCTGCTTCATGCGGGAGGGGGGCTTCCCTTGCGGGTCCCGCACTGGCTCTGCAAGGGTCCCCCTGGCTCTGCAAGGTGATGGGCAGGGGAGCCCTTCTTCAGGCAGGCCACATCATTGGGCAGTGTGTGTCTGAGCAGAGAGGCCAGCAGGAACACAGCTCAGAGGGACCGAGGACAGCCTCTCTGGCTACACGCCCAGCTCCCTCTTCTCCAGGCCCAGCACCCTGCCTTGCAGTAAGGGCAGGGCTTTTCCCAGCAGCTGCAGGAGAAGGCAGCCCTCCCAAGTGCGCTTTGGCCAAAGTACTTGGGTCAGTTCTTGGCAAGCCAACAGCACACTACTGTGTGCTAAGGTCTCCAAGTGTCTCCAGTGCACCATGGGTGGATATGCTTTTGTGTACAAGGATCTCAAAGCCATCCACGGTGCACTGGTTATCGCCATTCTTCTTTGGGCAAGGGTTCCCGTGCTTCTTCGCCAGCTTTGGGCTGAAAATGGTGCTGTGCGCGTGGGTTCTCTAGCCCTTCTTGTACCAAGGGGTTTGTCATGAGGCTCTCTGCAGTGGTCCTGTGCCACACAGGTACTCCAGGGCTGGCTGCACTGATGTGTGCGAGGACCTCCAAGTCCCATTTCTGCACAATGGGAAACTACATTACAGCTTTTGAGTGTGCCCAAGTCTTGCAGATACCGTGGGGCTGAGTGTGCTGATGTGTGTGAGGCTTTCTTGGGGCTTTCCTTGGCTGGACAGTTTTCCATGTGTCCTGAGGACACCCGAGCCTCGACAGAAAGCCAGAGGTAGGCACACTGTTGTGTGCGTTGGTTCTCAGTCCCTGTCTATTTTCCAGTGTTGGGAAATGTGTGCGGCTCTGTGTGAAGATTCCTGAGCTTTGCCAGTACCCCCAGATTGAAGATGCTGCTGACTGTGAGGATTCCTGAGCCTTGCTGTTACCCTGGGGATGGGTGCTGTGTGCCAGGGTCTCTGAGCCTTGACACTGCACCAGGTATAGCTACACTGCTGTATGTGAGGGTAGCTGAGTCTCCCTGGTGTCCCAGGGCTGGTCATGCAGCTGTGTGCAAGGGTGATCGAGCCTTGCCAGTTCCACAGAGCTGGGCACAGGGCCCACAGGGCAAGCGTTCATGATCCTCACCAGTAGCCCTGGGAAGAAAAGGCTGCTGCGTGCAAGGCTTCCTGAGCTCTGCTGGTAGGTCGGGGCTGGACATGCTGCTGTGTACATGGGTGCCTGAGCCTCACTGGTAGCTCAGGGCTCTGCAAGCTGCTGGGTGCAGGAGTCTCCAAGCTCCACTGATGCACTGGTACTGGGTAGCTGCTGTGCGCAAGGGTTCCCAGATCCCTCCAGTGCACCAGGAACAGCTACGCTGTTGCATGCACGGGTCTCTGAGCCCCACAAATGCACCAGCACAGGACCTGCTGTTGGGTGCGAGGATCCCCAGGTCTACCCGGAGCATCAGGGCTGGGTATGCTTCTGTGTGCAACGGCCATGAGCCCTGGTGGTATATGGAGCTGGGCACGCTGCTGTGTGTGAGGGTTCCCGAGCCTCACCAGTACTCCAGGGCTGGACACGCTGCTCTGTGCATTTGTACCTGAGCCCTGCCAGTACCCTAGGGCTGGGCATGCTTCAATTGGGTGAAGAGTCCTAAGTCTTGGGGTCACTATTGATCAGTCCTCATTTGCTGTTGGGTCACATGTGATGTCTCCAGGGGGACATAGCTGAGGGATTCACCATGAAGTCCAGGGGGTCCCGAGGGTGTAAGACTCACAGCACTTAGTTTGCAAGTTTGGGACTCAAGGTACTGCATGACCTTAGGGCCTGGTCCCATCACAGTCAGGTCAGGGCTTGAGAAAGACTCAGCTAACAGTCAGGGAGCAACAAGAACAGACTGTCCCAAGGTGGAGGAAGTGAATTTCAATGCAACTCCCAAGCCAATGGGCAGAGGATGTATGAGTGGGGCAGCAAATACAGGCAGCAAAACGCCTGGGGTGCTGGGGGAAGGGGTGGTAGAGACGCTTGGTACTCTCTGGGCCCTAACACCTCCCAGCTGGCCTCTATCAAATCTTTCCTCCTCTGCAGTACTGCTCACTCACAGTGGATGGCAGTCCTGATCTACTGTCCCTTTTAGGCGATGATGTAAAAATCCATTTCAATTTACCTAGTCCATCCTACTGCACCTTGTTTCACATTGCACTGAGTTGCAATTCCTTGCAAGGACTTGTGTCTTCCTGTTACAGTAGCAGCTCCATTTCTGTCTCACTAGGCTAGGTGTTTTCTCTTGTAGGATCATAGGATAATTTGAGTTGGAGGTACCTCAGGAGGTCTCTGGTCAATCCTCCTGCTCAAAGCAGGGTCAGCTACAAGATCAAGCCATTTCTCTCGTGTGCTGTTGGCTAAAACCTAATGAAGGATGGGGCTCTGAGCAACCTGTTCTAGTTGAAGATGTCCCTGCTTATTGCAGGGGGGTTGGACTAGATGACCTTTAAAGGTCCCTTCCAACCCAAACCATGCTGTGATTCTATGACATTCCTGTCCAGAGGCCATATGGTATTTATACTGAGCTAACCAGTGCTGTGTATTTCCTACATGTCTGGGATTCCTCTGTGGTGAAAGCTGTCAGACTGAAAAGGAGAGTGAAGCTGGTATACTCAATTCTTTCCCTTGAAATAGATATCATTGTCAGTCTTAGCTGGCACACCCCCACCATCTGTCATCTCACAGCCACCTGTATTGACATCTGAGCTACTAATCACAATCAGACTTCAGGTGGTTCTACTCTACTTCAGATATGTCAGGTAGATTTAGATAGAAAGTTATTCAGATGTTGTTTGTTTCCTGGAAATGACTGGAGTGGAGTCTTGTTTTGGTCTACAGTTTGCAAGAAAGCAAGTGAAGTTTTTGGAGTAAGTGATATAGGAAGTTAATTTTTTCCTATTCTGTAAAGGAGCTTGTGATTTTTCCGGTCTGCTGTTAGCATGCTGTAGGCACAGGTGGTAAAGGACAGCTGAAATAATCACCAGCAGGGCTGGGAAGCCTGAGGCTTGCTCGATTCCCCTTCTTCCTGTCTCTAAACTGCTATTGGTGGATTATAAAGCTGGCTAGCAAAACTATTGGAAAGGGCAGTATATGCTGCGGTCTCCTGATACTCCTCAAGGCTGAGCTGTTGCACAAGTCTTTCTGCACAGATTACAACAGATACCATGGAAGAAGGTAATGCCTCTGTGGGGGGTGCAGACCATACAGAGGTGGTCATTCTCCAGTTCTGTGGTTCTTCTGCAGTATAACACTAAGTTGACAGCATACCTGCCCAGATGACAAAAAAACTGTCTCTTTTCAGCTATCTTATAGGCAGTTCACTGAAGGCTGCCCAGGTCCTCTGAAGGCTGCCCAGGTCCTCTGAAGAAAACCCGATCAATTGGCTCCGCAGTGGTCCAGGTGTGCTGGTCCCAGCTGGGTATGCGTATGTCTAAAGTGGTTGGTCATATTGCACACCTGTTTCCAGGGCTAACTAGGAAAATCCCTACTGATGTCAGTATTGCAGGTTTGTCTTTAAGTTCTGGATGCTTCATTTTTTAAATGCCCTGCTAGTTGTGATGTCTTCCTACTACCAATAGCTCATATCTCAAGGCACAGTACGCACTTAGGGTGAGGTTCACTGCTAATGGTAGTGAATGTAAATCCATATTTCAAATAGTCTTCTTGATAACTCAGAATTTTTTTGGATGATTTCTTGTCAGATTTGATTAGATTGTCATTGTTTTTAACTTGTAATATAGCTCGCGAAGAGTTTGTACGAGGAGGAGGAGAAGTGTCAGCTCTGCTGTTTTCTTGCTGTTTGCTTGTGCTCACATTATCAACATCACCTTCACATGGTTTCTTTGCAGGAATCTTTTTAAGCCACTTGTCCATTTTGTGAAGGTTAGCTTAGTTAAAACTAGATAATATCATCCATAAATCCACTTAACCAGCCACAGGGACACTGCAATGTGTCAGAATCGAGTGAGCAAGCGAGGGCGGTGCTGTGAACCACTCTGCGTTGTGAGCACCCACTCTTTCTCCAGGACACCCCGCCTGTACCGCGCATGACATGGGACTGTCTGACACACAGACTGCATGAGGGTGACCGTGGTCAGCTGCATAATAAATAGAAGTACAGCTTAATTTCTTTCTTCATTTTTTTTTAGGTAAAAATTAAACAGAAGTTTTAATATTTTCTTCCCCTACTCCACTCTGGAGACAACTGCACTAAACAAATTACCAGTCTTGTTCATACTGGTGTGGGGAGTGGGTGCAGTTTAACAGCGCCCTTGCTTTGGGGAGTCCCTGTGTTCCCAGAGCAGGAGACATGAAGTTGCACAGCGCTGCTTGAGAAGACTGGGGGAACACATACAGAAGTGTAAGTGGCTGCTTTTATGGAGCTCCGGGAAACTGTCCTGACCTGTGCAGTTAACTAAATCATGGTGGTCAATGTGGCCCCTGGTTCTGTACTCCAGTTGATGCTTTTTACTTGTTTTGTGGAGTAGTAACCAGGGCCTGTGTAGCATTGCAGAAAGCTGGGGTGCTGCATTACCCCTGTGATGCGGAGGTGCTGTGCTCTGAGCGTCTCCTGCTTGCAGCAACTGATGATCGTGGCAGCTTTTGCGGTAGGGGTGAGGGTCAGGCACTGGGCTGTGGCTCATGGGCCCAGGGGAGGAAGGAGAAGAACCATTGTGGTCTCCAGTGTCTCAGCATGAGGTGAAATAGCCTGGGATGAAGATAGAGGTCTGGGTTGTCTCTCTCCCCTGCATGCATGGCCAGAGAGTGAAGACCTCTCCACCATGTCTGGATGCGAGCCCTGCCTTGATGCAGCAGGCATGGGGCAGGAGGGCCTAGGCAGGTAGGGGCCACAGGCTGCGGGCGTTTTGTCACATGTGGACAGGAAGCCTGGACAGGCGATGGCCGGACATGGGGCTGAGGTCTGCCTCGCCACAGCAGGGTCTGGTGGTGCCACTTCTGGGGGTCACAGCCAGGGGCTGTGGGGAGGTGTTTGGGGGTTCAGGAGGAGGGGCCCAGGGGTGTTGGATGTAGGTGCAGGGGAAGGGTCTGAGCAGGGGCATAGTCCCCGCACCTTAGCATGTGCTTCTGGTAGCCCCTCCAGACCTCACACAGGCAATAGCTCCCTGAGCTTTGCTTCGCCCCGCCTGCCCCCTGGCCCTGGCCCTCACACCAGCAGCACCTGCTCCCATGGCAGCCATGCCTGAGGGGCCAGCCAAGCCCTGGTGCAGCCCTGGCACCAGTGAGGGGTGAGCACGGAGCAATGCCCCACTGTACTGGTTTTGCTGGGATAGAGTTAATTTTCTTCATACTATCTTGTATGGGGCTATGTTTTGGACTTGTGATTAAAACAGTGTTGATCACACAGGGATGTGTTAGTTATGGCTGAGCAGTGCTTGCACAGCGTCAAGGCCTTTTCTGCTTCTCACACCGCCCCATCAACAAGTAGGCTGGGGGTGCACAAGAAGTTGGGAGGGGACACAGCTGGGACAGCTGACCCCAACTGACCAAAGGGATATCCCAGACCATAGAACGTTGTGCTCAATAATAAAAATCTGGGAGAGAAAAGTTTGCTGGGGCTGCCATTGCTCAGGGACTGACTAGGCATCAGCTGGCTGGTGGTGAGCAATTGTTTCTTTTTTTTTGCATCACTTGTTTTTCTTGGTTTTGTTTTTCATTGTTTGTTTCTTCCTTTCTTCTTTCTTTTTTCTTTCTTCTTATTACACTGTCTTTATCTCAACCCATGAGTCTCTGCACTGTTACCCTTCCGATTCTCTCCATCCCACTGGATGGGGGTGTGAGCAAGTGGCTGGGCGGTGCTTAGCTGCCTACAGGGTTAACCCACAACACCCACATCCCAGGGGACTGGCTGGTTGGGGTGCCATGCCTGCCTGCAGCAACCCACTCTCAGGGGGTCCCTGCTGCTGTCCCTTGAGCCCCCAGTCCTGTTCACTTGAGGAAACTGAAGCACAGGCTGGGGGTGCATTCCCTCTCCCACCCATATATCCTTGGATTCCAGGCATCTGGGTTATATCTCGGTGTCCTGCGGATCCCCTCCAGCTGGGGTGGATAGAGGGAGCTGTGGCCCCCTCCCACCTGGGGCCTGCAAGCAGCTCAGGGGGGACTGAGGAGCCAGGGGTGGGGGCACTGCAGGCTTCGCTCCTGCTGCGGGCAGGTCTGGTCTGGGTGTAGATGCCCACAGGGCTGTGCTCCATGCCGGTACCGTGGGTACCACTCTGCACCTGTTCTTAAATCCTTACTGGGGTGGGGGCTATGGCAGGGGGTTTTGCCCTCAGTATGAGGAGGGCTGTGGGAAGCAGAGGTTGGGGGGGGGGCACAACTTATCCAAGCATTGCACAGTGGGAGACCCCTGGGACCCCCCCGTCGTATGTGATGGAGTCCGTGTGATGCCAGGGCACAGCATACACAGGCCAGTTATGCAGGGGGAAGATCTGTGGGGTGGCGTCACCCCCCCCAGACCCCACACAATGCACCCCAACTGCAGGGGGGATCAGACACCTCTCTGACACCAGTCTCTGTGGCTGCCTGGTGTGGGCGAGAGCAGTTGGTCTCCCAAGAGGGAACTCGCACTTTGGGGCCTGTGGGGAGAGCAGGCACTTGTGCGAGGGTGTATGTGCAAGAGCACGCATGCAAGACTGCATGTGTGCAAGGGTGCATGTGCAAGGCAGCATGTGCAGACGAGGCAGCAGGAGTGGGGGCATGCATGCACACGTGCCTGCACCAAGCAGCATGGGAATGCGTGTGTGGGCACACCTGGGTCTGCACTTATACCGGGGAGCAGGCGTGCACACAGGCGTGCACACCAGACGTGTGTGAGCAGGGCACTAGGGCACATTTGCATGTGTGTCCTTGAGTGTGCCTGGGGGGGGCAAGGGTCTTATGAGTGCACTGGGGGCTCCCAACCTCTTTCACACCCCTTTGCCATACCCAGTGTTCCAGGCTATCCCCATCCCAAGGTCTAAGTCCCTGGGTGCCCTTTGCCAGCAGGGTGGGGTCCCCTGGTGGTGGGGGCCGCTGGCCTCAGGCATTTTCTCACCTGCAGAAGGGGAGTCTGGGGCAGGCAAGGGCTGGATACAGGAGTTGAGCTCTACCCGTGCTCTCTGTCACCTGGAAGGATCCAGGGGTGCTCCTCCCTGGGATGAGGGTGAGGGGAGCACAGGGAGGAGGTATTGGGGGTTGCCCAGGGGTTTAGGTGCTGGGGATTCGGGCTGTCTGTCCATCTGTACCATCACCACCTCTGACCACCTGGTTCCTTCTCCTGCTCCAGCTCTGGCTCCTGACAATGCCACTGAGAATGGGCCAAGCCAGGTCATGGTCCTCCCAGCACCCTGAATTGTCCTGGGCAGAGCCCTGCTCTCAGGACCCCAGGTCTATGAGGAAGGAGTGCCTGGGAGCTCCCTGCCCAGCCAGGTATGCCAGGGGGTGCAGGGCTAGGGGAGCTGTGTGGGGGTTGGAGGGGGCCCTGAGCTGCTGTCTCATTGCGGGGGCGGGGGAAGACGGAGTGGTGCTTCCCCTGTGCCTGGTGTGGGAAAAACCTTCAAGTCCTGGCAACATCTGCACATCCACAGTGGTGAGCCCACATGACCCCACCCCCGTACCACGCATCCATCACCTCTGTACCCTCCCTTCCATCACGCTGAGCCTGTCTGAGCCTCATAGCATGAAGCCCCCCATTCCCTAAAAAGCCCCATCCCCTACACACTTTGCTGCCCCTGGGCCACCCCGCAGCCCCCTGCCCGGTGCCTCTGAACCACTCTCCCCCAGGCAAGCAGCCCTACTGCTGTGCTGGATGCCAGAAATGCTTCTCCCACTCCAGCTCCTACAGCACCCATCTGCGCACCTGCTGGCGACTCCTGGGACACCCTCCACCCTCTGGGACCCCTGGATCCCCCTCGGCATCCCCCTCGGCATAAATGGGTCCTTCCCAGATCCCGACAAACCTCTGGATCAGTCCCTGCCCAAAGCAGGACTGGTGTCTCCCTGAGAGCCCCCCAGAATCCAGCTGTGCCCCCTAAGGGCCCTGTGCCTCCCAAGTCTCCTGTGTCCCCCCTTCTGCCCCTTCTTGCCTGGAGCTCTTGGGCCCCTGCCTGTCCTCCATCTCCTGCCTGCCCTGGGCCAAGAACAGATCCAGTGGACACTGCTGCCTGGGAACTGGGAGTGCCTGGTGCAACTGGTGAGCAGGGGTCTGGGGGCACCGGGAGAATGCAGAAGCAGTGGTGGCACTGGTGTCCTGGGGGGCACACTGGGATGGGAACCGGGGAACTGGGGGGCACAGGGAGGCCCAAGGGGATGGTGACCCTGACGGGGTGCCGTGACAGCTCCCATATCCACTGACCGTTGCATCCTGCAGGCAAGAGTCCTGGTGGTGACAGCCACCCTGGGGTCCGCAGGGGCTGGTGGTGGCTGCAGCAGGGTGCAGGCACCCCAGGGCACACCCCAGAGAGACCCCCAGCCGTGGTATGGCCAGATCCTGCCCTGGCACTGGCTGTGCCAGCAGAGCTGCGGGCCTTTCCTGGGGGCAGGGTGTCTGATGGCGACGGATATGTATTTAATGAACAGCGGAAATAAATCAGCACTGTAATGACCTTGGCGAGGTGTACAGGGCATAGCAGGGGGTAGGGTGAAGGGCATTTGGGGGCTGCCATATGCCTGGATTACAACATTCTCTGGGGAGGCGGTGGGAGGTGGGTGGCTCTCAGTGCCACAGACTGCCCCCCCCAGCCCTGGTCAGAGCAGGAGGTGCTGGCGGTCCCGGGGAAGGTGCCCGTCTACTGCAGAATCGAAGGTACATGGGGCAGGGAGGACTGGGGGGGGTAGGACGGGGCACTGGCAGCCAGAGAACCCATGCCTGATTTGGTGGCGGGGGGCCAGGCTCAGGGGGGTGTGGGGAAGATGCGGTCAAAGTGTGCCAGTAGCAGCTCCACGGCCTGGTTCTGGTGAGCCATGCCTGCTGCCAGGCTGCCCGGCTCCCGCTCCGGCCGCAGCAGCGTTGGCCCAAACACGATGCCGATGTTCTGGCGTGTCATGCGGTTGACATCTACCCGCTCCATCACCCTGGGGATGCACAGGGTTGGGGGGTAGTCCCATGCATCCCATCCAGCCCTTGGTCCTCCCTGCATCACCCTGGCTTTGTACAGGGGTGGGGCAGTCCCATGCACCACATCCAGCCCTGGTCCTTCCTCCATCACCCCAGGGAGTCCATGTGCCAGGGCTCCATCACTCTGGCAGGCCCTAATCCTGTCCCCCGTCCCCCCTCCGGCATACCAGGGCCACCTGATGCCCCCCCCCCCCAACTACCCCATAATACCCCATAGCCCATCCATCTGTGGGGCAGCTCTAACCCCACCTCACAGCCACCCCCAGCCCAGGAGCAGCCCTCCCCTTACCGGCAGAGGTGAGCCAAGAGGTAACGCAGGGTGGCATAGTTGGCGGGGGGCAGGCTCTGCACCAGCTCAGCCACCCGCTCCACCTGCTCCTGGGGGTCTGGCAGCTCTGGGAGGAAGCCACAGCGGTCAGACATAGTGGCCCCTCCCAGCACCCATATCCTGGGGACACCCATGGGGAGCACTACAGGGAAGCACTTACTGATAGCTTCAATGAAGGGGTCGAAGAGCCCGTAGGGCACTAGGGGCTCGGGCAGCTCCCGGAAGAAGAGCTTGAGGGCGCCGGTCACCACGTGGACATCGCTCCACTCGGGGTCTGCCAGGCTGAGCCGCTCCTCTGGGAGGAACGGGGGAAGTCAGCTTGCGCCTGAACCCCCCAAAGCCCCAGCACTGCCAAGGCTACCCCTTCCCCAGCCGCCCCAGCTGACCTTGGCACAGCTGCTCGGGGAAGACATAGCGCCCATCCGAAGTCACGGCTCGCTCTGTGGGGATGAAGGAGGGTTCATGGGGGGAGAAGCCGCCTTCCTCCATCCCTGGGCATGCGCTCCAACACAGTTCTCCTGTCCCCTCCCCAGCACCCCCATCCTGTGCCCCGCAGGTTCCCTCACCCCGGTCCACAGCAAAACGCAGCTTCTGGATCACAGACAGGTTCCCGTTGACCCGGTAGATCCCATCAACGTCAAGGCCTGGGGACAATGAGGGGGGTGAGACATGGTGGGGGAAGTCCATGCCAGCTGAGGGAGCCATGCCGGCTGGGAGGACCCTACCTCTCTCCTCGACAGCCTCCACGCAGAGCCGGACGAAGCGGGGCACAGTAGTGTTCTCCCGCTGGCACAGGGCGTCCAGGCGGCACCCAAACACCTGGTCTGAGAGAGGGCAGCACTGGGGCAAACTGGGATGGGGGAGCACTGGGACTCCGCAGGGGGGCAAATGGGACCCGGGGGGCAGGGATACAGGGACCAGGAGGGAATGCTGGGGACCGAGGAGGGCAGTGGTGAGGGAGGGACACCAGGACTGGGAGAGGACACTGGGACCAGGAACATACACTGGACTGGAGGGAGACTGGGATCAGTGGGTGCAGAGGGTCTGAGGGGGGGGATTCTGGGCCTGGGGGGGGAGGACAGACACTGCGGTCGGGGGGGGACAGGGACCAGGAGGGGATGCTGGGACTTGGGAGGTACACTGGGACCAATGGGTGCACAAGGACGCAGGGCAGGAACACTGGGCGGGGGGCACTGGGACCCACTGGGGACAGGCAGTCAAGGCTCAATAGAGCACTCTGGTACCCTCTTCCTCTCCCACTTTGGGGGCAGAGGGAGGATGTGGGAGGGTTTGGGGGGGTCCCAAGCGCATGGTGGGACTTGGGGGCAGGTCCCACAGCTGGGTAGCCCCACCTCGAATGAGCCCCTTCTCCTGCAGGCTCTGGAGCGGGGGCCGCTTGACGATGAAGCGCTTCAGCTTGCTCTTCACCCGTTTCTTCTCCGAGGCGTCAGGAGCGTGGGGGGCACCTGGGGGCACAGTGGGCCCAGGGTGCAGTCACAGTCATGCCAGCCCTGAGGCCTGCTTCCACCGCTCGCCCCCCAACCCTACCTGGAGGCCCGGCCCCCTCAGTGACCCGCAGTGCCTCATCCTCATCCCCGCTGAGCTCCACCGGGTCCCCAATGTGCCCCTGGTGCAGCCACCCCACAGGAACGTCCACAGGGTTCTCCAGGTCCTGGCAGGAGGGAGTGGTGGTGGACAGGGCCAGTTGGGGATGCCAACAGGGCTGGGAGTAGCCATGGGGCAACCTGTGCCCCACTTCCAGGCACTCACCAGACGGTGGATGACCCCCCGGATGGCCCGGGCCCACTGCTGGATGGTGGCCTCTTGGTCTGACTGCAGCAGGAACTCGTTACCCGTCACAGTGCGGAGCTGGGGGGGGGGAGAGGGCAGCAGGATGGGTGGGGGGACAGGGACCCCCAGGGACCCCTATAGAGGCCAGGAGGACCCAGGCACTCCAGGGGTGCCCTGCTCCCCCCCCCAATGGGGGGCTCTGGGAGCATCCCTCACCCAGTAGGGGTCCCTATGCACCCCCATGCCCCAGGGGAGTATACAAGTGGCACCCCTTTGTCCCATTTTGAGAGTTCTGTACATGCTCGACTGCGAGGTCCCCTTCTCCATGGGCTGTATTTAGGGGATCCTTGTGATGCCTGGACTGTTACGCAGAGCCCCATGTCCCCTGGGCTGTGCAGTTGAGGCATCCCCACATCCCCAGCCTGGGGTCCCACCCTACTCACGTGGATGACGTTCTTCTTGCTGGAGAGGTCACGGGCCCACTCCAGGGCAGCCCCCCGCAAGTCCACGCTGCTCTCGGGGCGGCTGCTGGCAGGGCACTGAGGGGGCACCGAGTGTCACGGGTGTCCCCTTCAGTGCCCCCCTTGTGTCTCCACAGCACCCTGTATTCCTCCACAGCCATCTCTCCCCACTGCCCCCACTGTCCCCCCAATACCTCCCAATGCTCCGGCACTCCCCCACTGTCCCAGCCCACCCCTGTGCCCCCCACTCACCCAGGCAGTGGGTGCCGGCCCCTTGGGCTCCTTGTAGAAGATGAGGCTGTTCCCGGCCAGCACCACCCAGGAGACCCCCCAGCTCTTCCTGGAGACAGCAGGTGAGGGGCACCCGCAACCCCTCTCCAGACAGGGCTGGGCGCAGGCTTGGGTGCCCCGTACCGCAGCAGAGCCCCACACAGGCCCCAGGCACCATTTGGGCAACGGCAGCACCCCAGATCCACCCCCTCACCCCCAGCCTGGCACAGCCAAAACTGCCTTTGTGTGCCAGGGACATCACTTGTCTGGAGCCCCTCAGCTGTGAAGAGCCGTGGGCCAGGTTGGCATGGCCCCACAGGCTGGAATGCCCTCCCCCAGCTGGCACAGTCTCCCTGGCATAAACTCCCCTCCCCCCCCAGGCTGGCATGGCCCCCTCAGCTTGGCAGAAACCCTCTGCTCAAGTGGGGACCCCACCCCAAACCTGGCAGGGATCCCCAGAGTGGCAGAGACCCCCTGCTTCAATATGGACCTCCCCAAATCTGGCAGAGCCCCCTGCACCAGGACCGCCCCCCCCGGGGACCCCAACCTGGCACAGCCCCTGCACCAGCACCCACCCCCCGGGACCCCAGCCTGGCACAGGCCCCTGCAACAGAACCTCCACCCGGGGACCCCAGCCTGGCACAGCCCCATGCACCAGCACCCTCCCCCCCCAGGAACCCAGCCTGGCACAGCCCCCTGCAACAGAACCCCCCACCAGGACCCCAGCCTGGCACAGCCCCGGCCCCACCCCGGCCCCCACCTGAGCTTCCTTCCCCCCTCAGCGATCTTGGTCCTGTTGAGCTGCCCGGCCTTCTGCACCTCCTGCAAGGACAGGGTCAGTGCTGCCCCTGGCCCTCCCAGTGCCCCTCGGCCCCCCCAGCACCGCCCGGCCCTGGGGTAACTCACAGTGGGCAGGGTGGGGGTGCAGGGTGTGGGCTGGGCTGGGGCCAGGGAGGGCTGGGGGGTGGCTGCCCGGTCCTCCAGGCTGTGGTGGGCAAGGGTCAGACCGTGGCTCACCTGCAGTGGGGCGACAGTGTGGGGGGTGCAGCCTGGGCCCTCCCTGGTGCCCCCCCATATCTTTCCCAGTGCCCCCTGTTATCCATCCATACCTTGACCACCTCCTGTGCCACTCAGTGCCCCCCATCCTCCCTCCTCTCCATCTCCCTCCCACCCTGCCCCCTCCCTGTGCCTCTGCCCCCCGCCACCCCCTGTCCCCCAGCTCACGGTGCCACAGGGGACCCCGGCATCCCTGGAGCTCCAGCGTGCCGTGGTCCTGGGGGGCTCAGCAGGGGGGGTCAGGCCCTGCAAGGGACACAAGGGACATGGATCAGCCTCAGGGGATGGCATGGCCAGGACCCCCAGGACTGGGCCCCCCACAGCAATTAATGCTGGCACCAATTGCCAGCAGCCCAGCAGGGCTGTGCCAGGGACAAGGGGGGGGCAGTGAGGGGGACCTGGAGGGCACTGGGGAAGTCAGAGGGGGCAGGGGTGGGACCACATGGAGGGGGTGGGAGGGAAGATATTGGGGAGGCAATTCGGGAGAATCGAGGAGTCAAGGGGTCCACTGTGGGGGGCAAAAGGGGGGGGGCATGAGGAGGATATAGTGCACATTAGGGGACACAGGGGCATGATGCATGGGCATCGGTGGGGACACATGCGGGTGCATGGGGAGTATGGGGGACAGTGGGAGGGATGATGGTGGGGAAGTGGGAGGACATGGGGGGGCAGGGAGGGATGGGGGTGTGTAGACCCAGCTGGCAGGGAGGCTGGCAGGGCCCCATTACTCCCCCCTGCTGCCCTCCATGCCCACCACCTCCCGGTGCCGCCGGGGGGGTTTCCAGGAGGTCGTGCCCGTCTGGGGGTTGTAGAAGAAGCAGCGACCGGTGCTGGGGTCCAGGTGACGCTCCCAAGCCCCCAAAACCTGGAGGGGGGGCCCAGCCGGCACACGGGGCTCAGCCTGTCCCCCCACCCGCTGCAGCTCCTCAAGGTTGCAGTAGATCATGGTGGCTCCCAGGGCAGGCACCTGGGGGGACAGATCCTAAACTGGGGGGGGGCACATGGACAACACCCGTAACGTACCCCCAGCCCCATGCTGTGCCTCCTATGCCCTGCCCCCAGCCTCATCCCCTGCCCAGTCCCAGCCGTGCCCCCAGCAGTGTCCCCTTGGCCTGCCCCTCCAGACTCCACCAGTGCCCCCTTGCCCTGCCCCCCAGCTCCCCCCCAGCAGTATCCCCCTGCCCTGCCCCACAGCCACCCCAGCAGTGCCCCCTGCCCTGCCCCCAGTCCCCCCAGACCCCAGCAGTGCCCCTTGCCCACCCCCCCCAGTGCCCCCAGCAGTGCCCCCTTGCCCTGCCCCCAGCCCCCGCATTCCCCGGTGACCTGCCCAGCCCGGATCAGAGTTTTGCAATCGCTTCCCCGGAGCCGTTTGCTGACTCCCCCTCGGCCCCTCCCGCAGCCGCGGCCCCCCACGGTGCTCCCCCGGCCCGGGCCCGGCGCCCCGCTCCCACCTGCCGCCCGCGGTCGCGCAGCACCAGCCCCCCTTGGTCCCCCCGCGACCCCGCTGCCGGCGGCCGGCCCCCGGCCCCCTCACTTCCTCCGTTGCCCCACGGCGACGAGGAAGCGGCGGCAGCGAGGGCGGGGTTGGAGGGTGCTGGGGTGCAGGGGGGTGGGGGTGTGTAGGGAGTGGAGCAGGGGTGCGAAGTTGGGGGGTGCAGGGGGTGAAGGTAGGCAAAGCAGGGGTGCGCGGTTGGGGGTGCAGGTAGGCGATGCAGGGGGGCGGGGTTGGGGCGCAGGTGGGCGAGGCTGGGGGTGCAGTTGGGCAATGCAGGAGGTGAGATTGGGGGTGCGAGGAGTACAGGTAGGCGATGCAGGAGATGAGGTTGCGGGGTGCAGGGGTTGCACATAGGCGATGCAGGGGGGCAGGGTTGGGGCACAGGTGGGCGAGGCTGGGGGTGCAGGGGCTGGAGGGAGGGGATGCAGGTTGGAGATGCAGGGTGTGGGTTGAGGGAAGGACGGTGCAAAGGCTGGGGGGTATGCATGGATAGGGAGCACCAGCAAGGCTGCAGGGGCAACAGGGCTGGGGTCACAGGGTGTCCTCTGCGGGCCACCTGGCCCCCACTCACCCCAGTGCCCTGGGACTGGCACTGTGGCAGGGCTGGGGGGGGAGCAGGCAGGCCCCTCTCTGCCAGCTGGCTGGTGCTGATGCAGCGGCCCACGGGGCGGGTGGGGGTCAGCCTGGCCTCCTGGGGGGGGGGCTGGGATGGGCCACACAGGTCCTCCAGTGAGCGGTACTGCCGTGGTAGGCCTGGGGGAAGAGAGAACAGTACCCACCAACCCAAAATGATGCTCCGGTTTGGAGGTGGGGGGCAGAGACCCCACCCCTGGGCCCCAACCCTGTTTTCCTCAGTGTCCCCCTGCCTCCGGTATGCCCAGCCCCATGTCCCCAGTGTCTCCCAGTGCCTGCAGCCCTGTGCCCCTTCCACCTCCTGCACTCCCAGCCCTTTGGCTCCCATCATCCTTCACGGGTGTCTCCCAGCTCTGTGCCCTCAATAGGTCCTCCAGCGTTATCCCCCCAGTGCCCCTTTATCCTGCGCCCTTCATGCCCCCAGCCCCAATCTTCCCCCAGCCTTGTGTACCCAGACCCACAGCCCGGGACTCCCAGTGGTGTGTCCCCCCAGCCCTGTATTCCAAGTGTCCCCTCATCCTATGCCCCTAATGCCCCCAACCCTTTGCTCCCACCTCAGTGCCCCATGGCTCCATTCTCCCGGTGTCCTGCCATCCTGTGTCTCCTTGCCCCATAGCCCCAGCCCTGTGCCCCCTGCCCCACTCACTCGTGCCCACAGGCTGGCTGGGCAGCGTGCTCTGTCTCCCAGTGTCGCCAGGGTCCAGCTCGGCCACGTAGGTAGCAGGGACGAAGAAGGGCCGAGCCCAGCGGGGCTCACTGGCCCGTCTCACCTGCCACCAGTCCTCGTTGGCTTTGTGGAGCAGCAGGAACTGCTCGCCAGCAGCCATGGCCACATGCCGCCCATCCTCAGCACGGTATGTGTAGTTGTAGAGGGCACGGAGCACCACAGCTCGCTCGGCACGCCGCCACCGCCGCCCCTCCAGCCGCCATCGCCCTGCCAGCATCCTCACCCCACTCAGGGCGCCTGGGCACACTACAGCCTGGCCCTCGCCATCTGCAGGGCACAGAACTAGGGGTCAGGGCGGACGTGCCCTATGCCCCATGGCTGGCATGGCCCCAGGCTGTGGTGGAATGGGGCTGAGCAGTGGTGCTATGGGTGGCAGCAGGGACCCTGCCTGCAGGGCCAGGACTCACCAGACAATGTTGTGCCCCATGGCCAGGCTGTGTCCCATGGCCACGCTGTGCCTCACAACCATGTGTCCCATGTCCAGGATGTGCCCCACAGCCAGGCTGTGCCCCATGACCATGGCAATGCCCCCTGGCCAGGCTGTGCCCCACGGCCATGGACTTCCCCCCAACCACAGCAATGCCCCACGGCAATCCTGTCCACAAGCAGTGGAGGGACCATGTGCTGCCCCAGTTCCTGGTGCTGGGGGAGCCAATGCCTGGCCCCAGGGTAGGGGGTACTGGGGGGACCGGCGGGACCAGAGGGACTGGGTGTGCTGGGGCGGCCAGGGCTCAGGGACCTGCAGGAAACCGAGCAGCTGCTGCAGCAGGAAGCAGCAAGGCTGCGGCTTCCTCGCGCCACACGGCATGGGGTGGGGGGTGGTGCTGGGGGGCCTCAGCTCCATAGCTCCATGGCCCCATGGCCTCCAGTCCCCTGGTCCTCATCCCATGGCCCTGCAGCCCTCCCAGCCCCTGGTCCCCATCCCACAGGCCTGTCCTGTGGCTCCCAGTCCCTTGGTCCCTGTCCCAAGCCCCCCCCCAGCCCCCCGCCCCATATTCCCTCGTCCCCAGTCCCACAGCCCTAGGCTCACAGATATTCAGGCCCCCCCAGCTCCATGGCCCTACAGCCCCTAAGCCTGCCCCCCCAGCTGGAGATACACTCACCATCCTTGGGGCACCACTGTGGTGGGCAGCACCTGATGCCAGGACAGAGAGGTGGTGGGGGCTGCCATGGGGTGTAGGCAGGGGATCCTGGTGTCCTGCCCACACGCAGCCAGCCAAGCACCTACGGTGTGCAGGGATTAGAGCCTGTGGCCCTGCTCGACCCTGCTCGGCCCTAAGCGCCTTTTGGCTCTGCCTACGCTGTGCTGCCGGGAGGGGTCAGGGAGGGGGGGGGAAGGCAGGGCAATTGGGGTAATGCACTGCCCCGGGGGGACAAATCAGCTTTGCCCCGGGGGAGGACACCCACCCGGTTGTGTCCCACTCCGTTCCCAACACCCGCTCCTGCTTCCCTTTGCTCTTTCTGCCCCACCGGTTCCTGGGGCACCGGGGCGGGGGGCTCGGGGAACCGGCCGGGGGGGCTGGGGGATGCCGCTCGCGGCTCGCCAGGCTGTGCCTGCACGGACCCCCGGTCCGGGCAAGCGATCCCCCCGGCGGGACCCCACGGTGTCTCCCACCCACCTGGTCCTGCGGGGGAGGCAGGTCAGGCCCGCCTGTAGCGGCAGCAGCGGGGACACCTCCCCGGGCCATGTGACAAGACGAGACGGGACGCCTGGGTCCTCGTCCCGCTGCGGGGCGGGACGGGGAGCGGCGGGGTCCTCCCGGCTCCCGGGGCGGGAAGGGAGAGCGTCCCGGTGGGAAAGTGGGAGCGGGCACTCGGGCGCCGGGGTCCCGCGGGGGGGCGGGGGGCTGCGGGCGGGCGGAGTTCGGGGTGTTCCGGGACCGGAGGCCAGGACGCCCGGGTTCCCGCCCGCGGCCCCGGGAGGCAGCGCGGGGAGGGAAGGGGGGGCGCCCCGGTCCGCCTCTGGGTCCGCGTCCGAGGGCGGGGGGGCACGACACAGGGCAGTCGTGAGGGGGATCGTGTGACGTGGAGCGCTGTGCTGCGGGCAGCTTCGGCACCGTCCCGTGACACCACGGCCCCATTCCGCGGCGGGAGCGGAGGATGCTGCGGGCGGTGGCGGCCCCGCCCGGTGGCCATGGCAACCCCGGCGGGCCGGCTCCCGTGTCGCCATGGCGACCGCGCGGCCGGCGCTCTCGCGAGAGTTGGGGGGGGGCGGCCGTCGCCGCGCGGGGCACTATGGGGGCTGTAGTGCGGCGGCCGTCGCCCGGTCCCGGCGTGCCCCGCGCGCGGCCCCGTTGCATCAGCGCGCGACGATGCGGCTGCGGGTGGCGGCGGGCGGCCCCGCCGCGCTGAAGGTGCTGGCGGCTGCCGGGGCCGCCGCCGTCCCAGTGCGGCTCGTCTGGGGCGGCCCCTTAGGTGAGACCGCCGCGGCGGTGGCTGCTCCCCTCCCCGGGAGGGACCCGCTAGCACCGACCCCGGTGACCCCCGCCCCTCGGCAGGGCCCGCCGGGCCTGCTCCCCCCTGCAGAGCGGCCCCTCGCCCAGCTGAGCCCCCCGTGGGTGCCCGCCCTGGAGCTGGACAGCGGCACCGTCCTCTTCTCCCCCAACGCCATCTGCCAGTGAGTACCGAGTACTGAGGCGGGGGTGGGGGGGCGGCGCGGCCCCGCAGCCTCCAGCTCCCCGCCTCCTCAAACCCCCCCAGGTTCTTCTTCCTGGCCCGCGGGGAGGAGCCCACCGACCTCACCAACCAGTGGCTGGAGTGGGAGGCCACTGAGCTGCAGGTGGGTGCCCCAGGGGTATGGCGGCTTCCCCCCTGCTCTGCCACCGAGACTGGCCTACCTGACCCCTTCTGTCCCTGTCTGCTCCCAGCCGGCTGCCTCAGCTGCCCTGTATGCTCAGCTGGTGCACGGCAAGAAGGGGCTGGAGGCAGTGGAGGCCCTGGGGAAGCTGCTGGCCCACATAGAGCAGAACTTGTCCAGGAGAGGCACTGCCTACCTCGCTGGGGTGAGTGGGACCACGGGGTGGAGGGAGCCCGGCTTCCTGGGGGAGACCACTGGGGAGGGAGCGGGCCTTTCTCGCTGGAGAGCTGAGCTCGCTGCTGCCTGCCCTGAGGCAGAGCCCTGAGCCTGGCTTGGGGCTGCCTCAAGGCCTGACTCTGCTTCTCTGGCCCAGGACACCAAGTCAGTGGCTGATGTGGTTGTGTGGGGTACCTTGTTCCCTGTCCTCCAGGATGAGACCAGCCTGCCAAGTAAGAGTGAAATAGGGGTGCCGAGTGGGAGCATTCCTTGTGTTCCTGTGGCTGTAAGAATCATGCTGCGCTCTCTCTCCCCCCCACCAAGGTGAGATGCAGGCACTGAGGACCTGGTTCCAGAGCATGACGCTCTCGGAGGCCTGCAGGAAAGCTGCCGACTCCGTTCTGATGCCCAAGGCGCTGCTGGAGTTCAAGTCCTACCTGCAGAAGCAGCCTCCACCCTGCCTGGCCATGGAGAGAGCCACCAGTAATGAGCCCGAGGTGCAGCCCTGTCCCCTGCTCAGCCCTGGCCCAGGGATGGGCCCCCGTGGGGCTGGTGGTGACAGGCACACAGACCCTCACTGGGACCCGCCTTCCCTGCAGGAGGAAGAAGGTTCTGAGCGTGCCCTGACAGAGGAGGAAATCACAGCTGCTGCGGACGCCTGGGCCTGTGGTGCTGCGGCACTACCCAAGCCCTGGCAGCCTCAGAA
Source organism: Ciconia boyciana (assembly GCF_034638445.1). Classification (NCBI taxonomy): domain Eukaryota; kingdom Metazoa; phylum Chordata; class Aves; order Ciconiiformes; family Ciconiidae; genus Ciconia; species Ciconia boyciana. Next base: position 3,189,233 of record NC_132960.1, on the reverse strand, counting down.
ACCTGTGTGAGTCCCAAGATGACCTGAGGGCTGGCTGTCCCAGACCTCCGAGGGGCCTGGCAGGGGCTCCCATGCTGATGCCACATTGTTCTGGGGTGGGGTGGCCCTGTTGCTCTTTGTGCCTGCTCTGACTGCCCCTGTCCATGCTAGGCTGCCCGTGGAGGGCATGAGGAATGTCCTGATCACCAGTGCTCTACCCTACGTGAACAACGTGCCCCACCTCGGCAACATCATTGGCTGCGTCCTCAGTGCTGACACCTTTGCCAGGTGAGACCTGGCTGCAGGAAAGCTCCCTGGGGCCTGGGGATCATTGTGGGGGGCTGTACTGCACCCAACACCTGCATGGGTGTCACAGGCCCCTGCCTGCAGGTACTGCCGCCTGCGGAACTGGAACACGCTGTACGTGTGCGGCACGGATGAGTATGGCACAGCCACTGAGACCAAGGCAGTGGAAGAGGGGCTGACGCCCCAGGAGATCTGCAACAAGTACAATGCCATCCATGCTGACATCTACCGCTGGTTTGACATCTCCTTCGACTACTTTGGCCGCACTACCACGCCGTACCAGACCACGTGAGCAGCTGCGTCCCCCAAGGGCTCACATGGAGGGACTGGTGTTGGGGGGAACACCAGCATGCCTGGCTGAGGGTGCTCTGTGGCTCTTCAGGGTTCCCTGGCTGATGGGAGCTGCCCCCCTCCTCTTCCTCTCCTGTCCCAGGATTGCCCAGGACATCTTTCAGCGCCTGCTGGACCGTGGTTTCCTGCTGCAAGACACTGTGGAGCAGCTGCGATGTGAGGACTGCCAGCGGTTCCTGGCCGACCGCTTTGTGGAGGGCACCTGCCCCTTCTGCAGCTACGAGGAGGCCCGAGGGGACCAGTGTGACAAATGTGGCAAACTCATCAATGCTGTAGAGCTGAAGGTGGGACAGGATCCCTCTGGGGACCACCCCACCCCCCAACACCCTCCCCCCCCCCACCTGGGACCCTCAGCCTTGTCCTGGGCTCCCTCTAACCCATGTTTTTCCTCCTGACAGAATCCACAGTGCAAGCTCTGTAGGGGCATCCCTGTGGTGAAACCCACCCAGCACCTCTTCCTGGATCTACCCAAGGTGAGCTTCATCCCTGGTGGAGTGGGGAGGGGATGCAGCACCCCCTGATACCACTGACCATTCCCATGTGTTCCCCCACAGCTGGAGGAGCGGCTGGAGCCCTGGCTGGAGCAGTCTTGGGCCACAGGGGACTGGACGGCGAACGCTCGCTACATCACTCGCTCCTGGATCCGGGATGGGCTCAAACCCCGCTGTATCACCCGTGACCTGAAGTGGGGCACGCCTGTGCCCCTTGATGGCTTCCGCGACAAGGTGGGTCCCACCTGGCCTCTCGGTTGCAGCGTCTGTCCCCAGGTGCCCTGCCTGGGAGTCCCCTGCTCATGTATCACTCTCCCCCCAGGTTTTTTATGTGTGGTTTGATGCTCCCATTGGCTACTTGTCCATTACGGCTAACTACACCGACCAGTGGGAGAGGTGGTGGAAGAACCCACAGCAGGTAGGAGCCTGGTGCTGCTGCAGGGTGGAGGCAGGGAGAGAGCTGGATGCCAGGGTCCACTGATGTCTCCCCCCGCTACCTGTCAGGTTGAGCTCTACAACTTCATGGCCAAGGACAACGTCCCATTCCACAGCGTCATATTCCCCTGCTCGCTCCTGGGTGCTGATGACAACTACACCCTGGTGAACCACCTCATCGCTACAGGTACTGGGGGGTCACTAGGGGTCAGGGGGTCTCCACACTTCCCCACTCTCCCTCAGTACTGGGAACAGTCCAGTCTGTCCCACGTGGGCACAAAGCTGCATTTGCCCTCCTTGACTTGGAAGCCCCTTTGAGCTCAGCGTGAGCCTATGAGCACTTTGACAGTGTCTCCCTGTGTTGTGGGGCTGTTCCCTGCCTGGGAGAGGGCGAGATCCATGCTTGGGCCCCATGGTGGAGTGTCCTGCCCTTCCCAGAGTACCTGAACTATGAGGACGGGAAGTTTTCCAAGAGCCGGGGTGTGGGAGTGTTTGGGGACATGGCCAAGGACACAGGCATCCCTGCGGACATCTGGCGCTTCTACCTGCTGTACCTGCGGCCCGAAGGGCAGGACAGTGCCTTCTCCTGGAGCGACCTCATGCTCAAGAACAACTCGGAGCTGCTGAACAACCTGGGCAACTTCATCAACAGGTTCTGGGACACCCTGGCAGTGGCAGGGGCTGTCTCTGTCCCCAAGCTATACTCATGCCTGCTCCACCTCTGTCCCTAGAGCTGGCATGTTCGTATGCAAGTTCTTTGGTGGCACCGTCCCCAACATGGTCCTGACACCAGATGACAAGCGGCTCTTGGCCCGTGTCACCCTGGAGCTGCGCCAGTACCACCAGCTGCTGGAGAAAGTCCGGTGGGTAGCTGAAACCCTGGGGCTGGAGCAGGGCTGAGTTGTGAGAGTGGGAGGGCAAAGACCTGACCTACAGCAGGCGCTCAGCCCCGCTCTGACCCCCCAGCATCCGCGATGCCCTGAGATGTATCCTTAGCATTTCTCGCCATGGTAATCAGTACATCCAGGTGAACGAGCCCTGGAAGCGGATCAAGGGGAATGAAAAGGACAGGTAGGGAGAAATGGGAGAAATGGGGGGATGGGCAGGGGGCAAGGCTGGGAGCTGGCATTGATGGAGAGTTTCCTGCCCTGCAGGCAGCGCGCAGGCACGGTGACTGGCGTGGCAGTGAACATGGCTTCCATGCTGGCCGTCCTGTTACAGCCCTACATGCCCAGCGTCAGCTTGGCCATCCAGGGGCAGCTCTGCATCCCCGCACACTGCTTCGTCCTGAGTCACGACTTCACCTGCACCTTGCCCCCTGGGCATCGCGTGGGCACCGTAGGTGGTGGGGGGGAAGGCAGGCTGTGCCCCTCAGGGCAGTGCATGGGTGGGATAAGGGGTGCTGGCCCTGCAGGGATGACCCCTCTTTTTCCTGGTTCCAGGTAAGCCCCCTTTTCCAGAAGCTGGAGAATGACCAGGTTGAAGCCCTGCGCAAGCACTTTGGGGGAGGGCAGGTGAGTGGGGGCTGCAATGCCCCCACAGCTCCACCTCAGGCACCTCCTAGCCTCTCCACCTCTGCTTTCTGTTCCTCCTCACTTGCTGTCTCTCCTTTCCCAGCCTGAAGACCTTGCTGTAGAGCCCCAGGTGACTCCCTGGTGCTGCCTCAGGGATGCTGCAGCAACCCACCCCTCTCCAGCATGAGGGCATGCGGGTGGGCAGGGGCAGAGCTCTTCCCCTGGGGGCTGGGACCAGGGCTTAGACCTATTTCTGCCCTTCCACAGGCCAAACAGACCCCTGCAGCCTCAGAACCCACTCCAGCCCCACTGACCCTCACGGCTTCAGGTGACCCCCAGCTGATCCAGGAGCTGAAAGAAGAGGTGGCCAAGCAGGTGAGTGGGGGGGGGGGGGGGCTGGCCCCATCTTGCCCTTACCATCCCCAAGCCCTTATCACCCCCCTGCCTGCCCCAGGGCAACCATGTACGGCAGCTGAAGGCCAACAAGGCAGAGAAGGCCCAGGTTGACACAGAGGTGGCCAAGCTGCTGGAGCTGAAGAAGCAGCTGGCACTAGCTGAGGGCAAAAGCCCTGAAGTCCCTGTGCCCAAGGGGAAGCGGAAGAAGTAGCACCTGGCTCCTCTGTGCTGGGGAGCAGCCCTAGTACTACCCAGAGACCAGACTGGGCTGTGCTGGTGGTTATATATGTGTAATAAAATGCAAAAAAACTATACAGTCGTGTATGGAAGTAGTACCCTCCCCACAGCATCAGTCTGTGCCAGCAGGGCAGTGCCCCTCCAGTTCATGGCTGCCCCCAGGTCCGCAGGGGCAGCAGAGTCCTTGCCCCACTGGCTGCAGGGCAGCATTGGTGCCTAAGCCTGGTGCAGGTTCACAATGCGGTCAATGAGGGCTGCCCGTGTGCGCTCCACCTCTGCACTGAGCTGCTGGATCTCTTCCCGGAGCTGCTCGTTGTGGGCTGTCAGCTCCAACACCCGCTGCTCGTTGGCCCGCTCCCGGTGCTTGGCCAGCTCCCTGCTTGCTGCCATGCCACTGCACCTCTTCCTCTTGACTCCACGCCCTCCAGCTGTCCCTGCCTCATCCTCCTTTGTGCCCAGCTGGGGTGGGGAGCTCTTGCTGGAGGCTGAGCCCGGTGGTCCTGCTGGCTCTGTGCCATCTGTGCTCTCTGGCCCCAGCAGCTCCAGCAGCTCAGCAGCCAGGGCAGCATCCAGCTCAGAGCCCTCTGGACCACTGCCAGCCCCCTCCGTGCCCCACAGTGGAGCCAGCTCTGCCTGCAGGGAGAGAGGAGGAGCCAGCCCCAGGTAACAGGTGCCCCCTGCCCTGTTCCACCCACCAAGGGTGTTGCTGGCCCCTCAGCTCACCTGCTCAGCCCCCCAGGGGAGGGAGGGCCCACTGGGCTCTGCTGCTGCCAGCACCTCCTGCAGGTCCTGGTACCAGGCTTCCAGCTCCCAGCCGGGCAGGGCACCGGTGGGTCCCCCTGCAGGCAGCCCCTCAGCTGCCATTGTCACCTCCGGGCCAGTGCGGGGCTGTGGGGGGTGGTGAGAAAAGGGGATGAGTCAGGCCAGGACCCTCAGCTCCAGGGCATTGCTCCCTGCGGGGGGCCGGTCCCGGCAGCCGCGGGGAGCCGCCGCCGCCCTCCTTACCTGTTCTCAGGTGTGGTGGTCGACAAGGACGCACTTTCTTCTGGATGCCTGCGAATGAAGAGGGACAGGGTCAGACTTTGCCCCCACCACCACCGCGCTGCGGGTGGAGAGTTCCCCACGGACTCGGAGCTCCCACCCCACTCCCGGGGATACCGCCAGCTTGGGGGGGGGGGGCGCAACGTACTATCCGCAGACGCCCCACCTGCCCCGCGCTGGGGCGGGGGGGCGCCCCGAGGGCCACCCTCCCGCGAGGGCAGCCTGCGGGCACCCCGCTCCCCGGGAGCTCCGGCGTCCCGCTCAGAACCGGACGGAACGTCTTTGTCTCCTCCCCCGCCCCGGCCGCACTCGGGACCGGCTACTCGGCGCACCTTCCTGGGCGGCCCCGGCTCCTCGCAGCTCCGGCCCGAGCGCTGCCCCCCACTCATCCTCGTCCGCATCGTCCCGCACTGCTCCGCTCCGCTCCCGCTGCGCCGCCCCGCGCGCCCCTTTTAAGGGTCCCCGCGTGACGCAACGCTCGAGCCGGCTACAGCCAACCAGCGGCCATCGCGCCGTGACGCATGGGGCGGCGTGAGCCAATGGGAGTGTGTGGGGGGAGGTGCGCGCCACCGCCCACCGGGCAGGAGCGGCCCCGGCGGGCCGCGCGCCCTGGGGTGAGTCACGCGGGCGGATGATGCAATGGCTGGAAACCGGCCCCGCCCCGCCTTAAAGAGCCCGCAGCGCCGCTGCGGGGGAGGGCTGGGGCGAGCGGCAGCGGCCTCGTACAGCCCCGGGGAACCCCAGGGGCCCGGTGCGGCCCCCGGCCCCGTACGGAGGCCCCGGGCCAGAGCCCCGGTGCTTCCCAGGGCACAGGCAGCGCAGCCCCGGTGCGTGCCCAGCACTTCCCAGCGCATCCCCGGGACACTCCTAATGCTTCCCGGCGCGAGGCACGCCGGGATCAGGCCCCCCGCCGCCGTGCGCAGGCGCGGGGGCGGTGCGCGCGCTGCCCCGCCTCTTCCTGGTGGGGCCGCGCTGGGCCGGAGCGGGAATCAGGTGCCCGGTGCCGCCGCGCCCAGCCCCGCCCCGCCCCGCCGGCCGCCGCCATGAATGCAGGTGGGTGGGGGCGTGCGGGCTGGGGTGCCCTGTCCTGTTGCCCCCCCCCCGTCCCCGCAGGGCGGCCCAGTCCGTCCCCCAGGACACGCACCCGCGTGGGCGCCCCAGCCCCTGCGCACGGGCCGCCCTGGCAGTGCCCACCCGGCGGGCGGGGGGCGCCCCCCACAGCCTGCCATGGCTGGCGCGAGGCTCATGGCCCACCCCGCCCCGGCGCAGGGGGGCGCGGCGCTCCCTTTCTGTGCCAGGCCCTTTGCACCCCCCTCCCCCATCGCAGGCGCTGGGGGGATGTGGCCCCCATCTTGCTGGCAGGATGGGGCTTGGGGCGTGCGGTGATCCCGCCCCCCCCCCCCCCCCGGCTGTAGGGCCCTGGGTGGGTGCTGCCCCTTCCCCAAAGCCTGGGCTGAGCCTCTCTGTCGCGCAGAGACCTGCACGGCACCGCCGGGGCACCGACCGCGGGCGCCGCAAGCCCACCGGCCGCGGGCTTGGCGCCGAGATGTTCGCAGGGATAAGGAGGTGAGAGGTGCACCGCCGGCCCCCCCTCCACTGGGGATTAGGGCCAGCAGCAGCTGTTTGCCTTTTAGCTGCGGTTCCTCGATGGTGTTTTATAGGTCACTGTTCTTCCCTCCTGCCCCAGACACCAGGATTAACAGGACAGGGGGGCTGGTGTGGGGGGAAGGCTGACAAAGGGGAGGGGGGGCAGCTGCTGCCCCTGGTCCTGCTCTGCTTCCCTGGGCACCTTCAGACCCCTGTGGTCGTGCCCCGTGGGCCCTGGGTGCCCCCCGAGGACTCCTGCTGCTTCTGCCTTATGGCTCTGAACACCCCTGGGCCCCCCCACTCCTTCCCCAGTGCCCTGGCACCCTCGGTCCTGCTGAGTCCTGTTGTCCCGTTTGCTTTTCCCCCTCTCCCGCTGCTCCCAGCGTGACTGCCCCACTAGTGCCCACCGCAGGTGTTTGTGTCACAACGGGGCACAATGAGCAGTAGTGATGACTGCACCAGAACAGACTGACCTGCATGCCCATCAGCTGGGCCCATGCCTGCGGGCTGGGAGCACAAGGTGGAGGAGGGCTCCATGTGCTACATCAGGTAGGAGCAGCCCCCGATCCCCCCCCCACTCCCCTCCCTGGCCCCCACTCACATCCTGTGCCCCCTAGCCCCAGCGGCACTGCCTTGACCTCACTGGAGCGGACTTGCACCTACCTCCTGGCTGACGGGACCTGCAAGTGTGGCCTTGAGTGTCCAGTCAACATGCACAAGGTGTGGGGGCGGGGGAGGTTGTCAGGTGTGGGACAGGGAGGGGCAGCTGGGGGGGACTACACTGGGGGCTCTCCCTGGACACGGGGGGCTGCAAGGGATTACCCTGGCTCCAGGAGGCGGGTATGCAGCTGTCCTGTGCTGGGTGGGTCTGGGGGGCCCTGTGGGGTTGCCAGTCGCTACTCTCAGCCTGCCCTGTCCCTGCAGGTGTTTAACTTTGACACGGGGGTGGTGGTGGCTGGGCGAGGGGTCCCTGGGGCCCAGAGCCAGCAGGACATGACCAAACTCTGCAATCACCACTGGAAAACAGCGGCTATGGCCACACTGTACCACAGCATGGAGGACGCCCCGGGCCCCTGCCACCCAGGCACAGGTACCAGGGTCCCCTGTCCACGCTAGTCCCTGGCCCGTCCTCCCCTAAGCTCCTGCTGGTGTACCCACCTTGTCAATGTCACCTCATACATCTCCTGGTAATGCCTGTCCAGTCCCAGATCCTTCCTCTCTCCCTTGTACGTCCTGGGTACTTGCCACCCATCCCAGTCCCCTTGCTGCCCTCCTGGTTTCTCCATGTTTCCCAGGACTCCCCCATCTTCTCTGTCACATCCTGACCTCCCAGTCTTTCCTGTCCCCTGCCTTCCCAATCCATCCTAGTTTAGGGGTAGGGGTGCCCAGGCCCTGCTGGTGCCCACTTGACCCTCATGTCACCGTGGTTCCCTGCAGGTCCTGGCCTGAGCCTGCTGTTCTCAGCAGTGGGGCACCTGGCTGTGGCTCCCAGCACCAACATCCTCCTGCCCAGCAGCTTCTGTAGGGTCCCTCTGGGGGCAAAGACCCTGGAGGCCAGATCTGCCCTTACGGGGACCTGGCTTATCGCCCCACCGTTTCTGCAGCCCCACGACATCATCCCTGGGGCTAACAGAAGCCCCAAGAGCCGCCCACCTGCCAGCCCCTGCTTTGGCCTCCACTTGTCCCTGCCAGATGTGGCGACCACCCCCACATCCCCTTTGGTGCCCCTTGCTGAGGGCACCTGGAGCCAGTGCACCACAGACAGGACTAGCAGCTGGGCAGCCCTGTCGCAGGGGGTGACTGGAGAAAGCCCAGAGCCAGGGGGGCCGGGGCCGTGCCTGCTGGCCACCACCAGTGCCCCCCAGGCAGGCAAGGTCGATTCTCCTGTCAGCGATGCCTTAACCAGCCAAAGCAGCAATAACCCGCCAGTGCCCTTAGATGCTGTCCCCAAGGGCAGGGGCTTTTTGGGCCTGCTGCCAGCGAGCACCCTCTTCCCCGCCAGCAGCCTGCTGGGCTTGGCTGCCAAGGCCCAGCTGGGCAGCCCCGACCCCACACCCACCCCAAGCACTTTACCCCCCTGCCCGCTCTCCCCCAGCATGCTGCTCTCTCTCATGGGCGAGCAGGCCCCGGGCAGGGGGGCCTGGTGGCCCTGGCACCCCAACCCCCAGGACCCAGCAGGTCACAGGGTGCCCCCCGAGCCCAAAGGGATGCACCCCCCAGTGACCGGGCAGCCTCTCACAGCCCTGCTGAGCCTGCTGGGTACTCAGGGCTGCCCTGGTGGGGGAGGCCTCAGGGGGCCCAGCCTCCCCCTGGGCCCCCTGCCTGCCACCAACAGCTCGCCCTGCTCTGGCACCGGGTTCCTGCCCACTGGCTGGGACTTCAGCGGGCAGCTCCTGGGCCTCTTTGGGCAGCTGGCAGCATCTTCTGAACCCACCTCAGGGACATCCCTGCAGTCAAAAGCCTCTGGCCCTAACAGTGGCCCAGGTATGTGGGGCACTGCCTGTGGGGCCGGGCAGCTGGTGGGGAGCAGGGCTGTGGCAGGTGTCCCTCGATCAGCCGGGAGCAGACCCCTCCCTGGAGTGGCTGTAGCAGTGGTGCTGGGGGGGGTTCCTGCCCCTTGGGAGCCCCTTGTGGCTGTGGGGCCAGGTGGGAGGCAGTGGGACCCCGTGGGATGTGGCTGTGGGTCTGTGCTGCGCGTGGGACCTCGTAGGATGTGATCATGGATCTCGTGGGATGTAGTGGGACCTGGTGGGATGTGGCCATAGGTTCATGCTGGGGGTGGTGGGATGTGGCTATGGGTCTCGTGGGATGTGGTGGGACCCGTCTGTGAGTTCATTCTGGTGGTCGGCGAGATGTGGCTGTGGGTCTGGTAGGATGTGGTGGGTTGTGTCCGTGGGCCTGCAGCAGATGTGGCTGTGGCAGCCCCATGCTCTGACCTGTCCCCTGCAGGTGCTGCAACTTCTCCAGGTGTCCCAAAGGTGTTGTGGCCCCAGGGGCTGGCAGTGATGGGGAGGGGGGTGCTGGGGGGGTGCTGGGCTGCCCTCTGCCCCCTGCAACCAAGCCTGTAGCCTTTGAGGGGCAGGAGCAGGTACTGGCACTGGGGGGTCCCTACCACCAGGCCTCCTCCTGGGCACACTGCCCTTGGTAGCCCTGGGCCAGCAGGGGTAACCTACCAGCCTGCAGGGAGGACCCTGAGGGGCCCAGCATGCCCTCTCTGCTGGCGGCCTCTCTGCTCCCACTTCCACTGTTGCCCCTTGGCATCCCCCTGCTCGCCCTGGACCTGCTGCCCTCGCCGGGGATTCTGCTCTCCACCCTGCTGCCCCTGTGCCCTGGGCCAGGGGAGGGGGGCCCTGAGGCACTGGCGCCCAGCCCCGAGGGCTGCGCGGTGCTGCCCGACCAGCCCCTGCTCTTCTCCATGCTGCCTGCCTCACTCGCCCTCCACCCTGTGCTGCTGGCTGCCGGGCTGGCCCCCCCTGAGCCTGCCCCTGGCAGCCCCGCGGTGAGGGGGGTTGCCCCAGGGTAGGGAGGAGAATGATGGGGGGGTTTATTTGCCCCTTGCAGGGAGGAGGGTGATGAGGGGGAGTTTCCACCGTACTAAGGGAGGAGGGCAATGGGTGAAGCTATTTCCTCCCTCTGGGGGGGGGGGTCTTTGAGGGACTTGCCCCCACAGATGTGTAGTGTCGGGTGTGTATTCAACCGTGGGTAAGAGGAAGGAGCGTATTTGCCTGCAGTGCAGTAGCAGGGGAACATCATCCCCAAGGCACTGGCGGAAGGGGTATTTGCCCCTGGGATGAGGGCAAGGGAGGGTCTTTGTCGCAGGGAGGAGAGTGGTGGAAGGTATTAGCACTCTGACTGGGGTAGAGGAGGAGTAGCTGCCCCTGGGGAGGAAGGTGGGGATATTTATATGCCCCCGGGAGAGCAGAGTCTTTGCCCTGGGGAGGAGGGTGCAGGAAGGTGCTTGCCCCCGGGGCATGGGAGGACGATGAGGAGAACGGATTGTTTTTGCCATGGTGGCGAGGCCTGGGGATGTCTCTGCCTCATGTCTTGGGGGTGCCTCCAACTTGCCCCTCTTGCTGGCAGTCCAGCCTTGCTAGCCCCTCTGTGCACCTACCTTGACTGGCACTCCCCCCACGACTACTGAGGCCCCGTGTGAGGAAAGCCGGGCCCCCAACAGCCCCATGGGCAGCCCAGAGCACCTCAACCTGCTGGGGCCCCATCTGGGCAGCTCCCTGCTCGGTGCCGCACTGCTGGGTGAGTGGGGCACTGGGCACCTTGGGGGCACCCCTGGGCATTGGTGGAGGGACTGCTTGCACGAGGGGTGCTGGGTGCCCAGGGGGGCACCGGGGGCATGCTGCACGCCAGGGGGCAGGGGGTGCCCAGCACCTGTCTCTCCCTCATCCCTTCCCCAAGGCAACCTACTCCAGGCTGAGGCCCCTGCTCCAGAATCAGCCTCTGCTGTCCCCCACACTGCCCCCCCTGGGACTGTCGCTGGGCCTGGGCCAGGGCTCCCTGCTGGGCACCGCCAGCCCCCTGGCTGGCCTGCTCCAGAGCCTGCAGGTGGGGGCTGGGGTGGGGGCTGGAGGGGCCCTGGGATTTTGGGGGGGACATGTGGGGATGGTGGGGCCAGGAGGTGTTGAGCAGTAGTTTGTGAAGGGCATGGGAGGACACGGCAAAGGATGGGTGGAGGCTTAGGGTTGTCAGAGGGGGTAATGGGGGGACTTGGGGACCATGCAGAGTCTGGGGCTGTTAGGAGGATGGGGGGCTTTGGAGGCTTGGGGGTGTTGATATGACATGGGGATCCTGGGGGTGATGGGGATACACAAAGGGAACAGGTGAACACAGGAGTGCAGGGAGGATACAGGGACAGGCTAGGCAGAAAGGAGCGTAAAGGACAAGGAGGGATGTGGGGGACACATAGCGGGGTTTCCTGACCCTCACTGCCCCCTGACGGCTGGGCCCCGGGTTCATCTCCCCTGAGAAGTCGGCGACACTGTTGGGTCCCAGTGCTGGAGGCTCCCCCAGCCCCCCTGCACCTCCTGGCCTCCCCGAGGGCACCCCAAGTGCCTTAGAGCTCCATGTGCCCTGTGAGGCCGAGCTGGGCAGCTCCAGACTCAGCGGGGTTGCCCGGGGATGTGGCACCTCACAGCCCCCGCTCAAGCAGGACCGCTGGTGGGCTGAGGGGCTCAACAGGGTGACACCATCCTGTTGTGGGCCCCCCAGCACCAAGAGGCCCCAGCATGGAGGGGGCCGGGGCACTTGGCGGCACTTCAACAGGCAGGCGGGCAACAGGGGTGAGAAGGGGCTTCCTCCCCAGCCCCCCACCCTGCTTGGTGCTGCAGCTGGGACATCCTGGCCACTGAGCAGCAGCTCAGAGTGGAGGAGATCAAGGTACTGGGACCTACTGAGAGCTGTTGAGGAATACTGGATCCTGCTGGGGGGATACTGGGAGCCCTTGGGTTGGATATAAGGACCCACTGGGAGCCACTGGGTACAACCTGTGGGTGCTGTTATGGGTATACGCGGGGCCATTGCATGCCACTGGGAGGTACTTGCAGGGCACTGGGAGTGTTTGCTGGGGTGGGGCATATCATGGGGGAGCAACAGAGAGATACTGGGACCCACTGGGGACATTGGGGGGCTCTGCGGAGGGCAACAGGGAGGGCACTGGGAGTAGGTGCTAGGGTGAAGCCAGGGGAAAGACAGGACTGTGGGAGCTGTAGGGTACTGTGGGTACTGGGGACCCCCATGCTGACCCCCTCCTCACACAGAGGAACTCCCTCCATCTGCGCCCATCCTGCCGGGTCTGGAGGAGGAAGGCCAGGTGAGCAAGGGGGACATGGCAAGCCCTGCCACATCCTCCCACCCCCCCGACCCCCTGGTCCTTGCAGCACCCCTGGCCCAGCACCAGCCTGGAGATGCTGCAATGGAGGGGTCTCAGCACCAACCCAGGTGCCAGCCCCGCTGTAAGTGGGGACAGGGACACTGGGGCAGGGAGGTGGGTGGAATGGGGGGGAACAAGAGGGGAAGGGAGACTGGGGGAGGGGTGGGGGAGACACAGGTGTCTGCCCCCACCTCCTCCATAATCTGCCCCCCCAGGCTGACCTGGCTGTGGCTCAGTGCCCATGGCCTGGGCATCCCATCAAGAACTGCTGGAGGAAGCTGCTGATGTGACAGTGCCGCAGTGGGGGCACCCCCAGCACCCACCTACAGATCGGGGGCTCACAGTCCCCCCCACACTGCTGCAGGCCACAGGCACCCCCAGCACATCTTGTCTTGGCTGCGGGCGTGTCCCATTGCCTGGGTCCCCCCCCCCGGCAGTGGGAGGGAGGAGGCTTCACCGGAGTGGGGCGTTACTCCAAGCACAGGGCAACAGCCCCCTCCTCAGACAAAGCACTCTGAAGCCATTTTCCATATGGGGGGGATCAACGGTACCCCCTCCCCCCGGGGAAGCCCCCATGCTGGGGGGACAGGATTGGTGCTAGGGGACACACCCGGGCGTGCCCTCCCTGCCCCAGGGGGTGTGTCCCGTCCCCTTCCCCCCCCCCGTTACCTCCAGCCCGGGGTGTCGCGGCCCCAGGGTCAGGTCTGCTCAGGGTTAGTTTAGTGCGAGGTTCCCCCTTTCCCATCCCCCAGTACCAGCCATAATCACCTCCGCCAGCCTGGCAGGGCCGTGTGCCGCTGCCCAGGACCGTCCCCACCCACTTGGGGTCAGCCCCATCCCCCCACACACACACATTATCTCCTGCCCCACGGGTGGCAACGAGGAGACGGCCCCCCCCCGTGGGTCACAGCTTTCTGACAGAGCGATTGGCGTTAGTGCAACGAGGAGGCTGCGGGAGGGTTCTGCACCATTAAAAGATGCATTTAAAACCCGGCGGCTGGGCCCTGCTCGTGCCCTAAGGAGATGCCGATGTAGACCTGGTTTGTGCTGGGCTGTCTATTGATGTAAATTCAGACTGGGGGGGGGAGGGGGCACAGAGATCTCCCCTGGGTGGGAATGGAGGGGAGAGGGTTTCCAGAGGATTGCAGGGCCTGGGGGGGACTCCGGGGTGCTCTCACTTCTGCATCCCCTTTTATGCAGGCTTCTGCGTCAGGCAACTTGTTTTCTGCGGTGGCCAGGTTTTCCATCATTCTGTCTGTGATCTGTAGGGGGTTGAGGAGGGAAGGAGGGGGGGCAGGATGGAAACCCCATCCCATCCACCCCAGTGGGTGCTGGTGGGACTCACCTCCACCATCAGCGCAGCATTCTCTGAGAGCATCAGTTACTACCTGCACAGTGTCCAGGACCTGCCCGAACTGCGCAAGAACGAACTTTGTGGCTGGGAGTGAGGTGAAAGCTCAGCACTGGGTGGTGCTGGTGTCATCCCCCGTCCCCCCCGCAGATGTCCCCAGTCACACCACAGTCCCCAGCATGCCTTCCATTCTCTTGCCTTGCTCATGCAGGGCCCCGAGGGGCAACAGTCTCTCCTGAGGTGGGCTGTCCAGTTGGGGTGGCAACAGCAGTGAGCGCTGCAGGCAGATCTGAGCGTTAGGGTGGCCAATGGACAAGGTTTTGCCTCCATACGCTTCCCAGAGGTGAGAAAATCAGAGCAAGGTTAGGAGGAGAGGGGAGAGAGACAAAAGGCTAGAAGGTTTGTCCCATACATGGCCCACTGTCGCCCAAATTCCTGTGCCCAGGACTGCTGCCTGGGGTCACCTGCCAGCCCTGTGCAAGGACTTAAGAGCCATACGGGGGTGGGCGGGGGGTTGCTGCCAGCACGGAGGCAAGGCTGGCAGGAGGGTCAGTGGCTGCACAAGTGGGGGCAGAAGTGGGCTGGGCCCCTTGGCCGGTCACCCCAGGACTCACAATTTCATACTCCCCAGACTTGTAGTCTGGTATCCTGGTCTTGCTGATGCTGTCGGAGAAATCTGGAAGAGGAAGAGCAGGGGGTTGCCCCAAAATACTGAGGGTGGCTGTGCCCTCCGTGGAGTTGGCTCAGTGACCCAGGGTCCTCACAGACCACCGTTCCCCAACCCTCCTGGCTCACCCCCATGTTCAGTGCCCAGGCAGTTGTCCTTGAACTTCTCGTAGGCAGCATTGGAGTTGATGATGAGGTGCTCCACAAAGATGCTGATGAGATCCTGCATGTGGTGCCCAGTGTTGAGGAGGCAGCCATGAGGGTTTGTCAGCAGAACTGCTGCCTCTCTGCTCCAGCCTTTAAAGAAGCTGCTAAAGGAGGGTAACGTTCACCATTTTGTTACTAACAATGAAGCAAAATCCTTTGTCATGGAGGGTCTTTATGGGATGCTCAAAACCAAGATGTGGAGCTATTTTACAGCCCACAACACCTTTTGCTACACTGATGTGCTGTCAGAGTTTATAAAGAGCTGTAACCAGGGCTTTCCCAGAGCTGTCAGAGCCAGGTCTGTGGATGTGAACACTTCAGACTCAGTAAGGGTTTGGAAAACTGGAGATGGTGTGTTTGAAATTAAAGAATCTGTGCCTCCAGTCCAAAAGGGAGACCATGTCAGGTGTCTAGAACAAATGAGAGATTTGAGAAAGGTAATGAACAGACGTTCACAGGTGAAATTCTCATAGTAGCAGAAACTGTGAGAAGGGGACAGATGCCTGTATACCACTTAAGAGACATTCCCATGTATCCTGTCCCTGGGTACCAGGGAGAAGAGATCATTACCTCCCTCTCCATGCCCCCTCCTCAGGAAGCTGCAGAGAGCAATGAGGTCACCCCTCAGCCTCCTTTTCTCCAAACGAGACAAACCCAGAGTCCTTAGCCACTCCTCAGAGGACGTGCCTTCCAGCCCTGCCACCAGCTTTGTTGCCCTCCTCTGGATGCATTCAAGAACGTTCACATCCTTCTTAAATTGTGGGGCCCAGGACTGCACACAGTACTTAAGGTGAGGCTGCACCAATGCTGAATACAGTGGGATAATAACTTCTTTTGACCAGCTGGTTATGCTGTGTTTAATGCACCCCAGGATGCAGTTTGCCCTCTTGTCTTCTTCATGAAGGATGGAGAGCCCCTACAGTGCTCAGGAGAATGCCTGTTGTGTTTGTTTCACAGGAAATAAAACAACAGTCTTAAAACCCCACCACTGCCCTTGGGTAGCAAAGCCTCAAACTCAAGTACTTAGAAATATTAATAACTGGAATTAGTATACCTGACATTAGAAGGCCATTTATATATATTTAGACTAATGTATAGAGATAGCTGTTATGATGGCTTATTAAGCATTGGAAGATGGGTACTCTGTGAAATATTCTGGGTATGTCAGCTATGCCATCTGTCTTCAGATCTTGTAATTTTTAAATCAAGGATTTCTGATGACTTGGGATGAACACTGCGGTATTGTACCAATGGCAGTAAGAACTTTCTCAGTCATCTCCAACTCAGGCCATATGTCACTTGGCTTTTGTCAGATGGTAATTGCTGTACCACGAACCCACCCTCTGGAAATTCCAAGTGTTCATTTGAAGGCATGTGAAATTCCCCTCAAATTAGGTGGCAAATATCCTCTTCATTGACTTGCCATGAAACAAAAGAAAAGCCAGAAAGACATTCAACAGGACCTAACAAGCACAGGATTCAATATTTAAAAAAAAAAAAAAAGTAATAATGTTGAGTGAAACCAATTCAAAAAAATACCAAAGTTAATCATGAATCTGGAAATTATTTATTTTTTTTGCGATCCATACAGGCTATATGTCTGTAGACGAGTCTTTGGTCTCCTTCTGAAGCAAATCAGAAGCCAAATTCTCAGCCAAGAAGAAGGCATGCCACCACTTTTTATTCATGTTTCTTTCTGGTTTCTTTTTATAGCATCAGAAAATAGTTATTCTTTTAGCAACATTTAATTAGTGGAAAGACTTGTAAATAATCCAGTTTTCTTAAATCACAATAGTTTTGTTTTTAGTAAATTTTTACAGTGTATCAGCCTCAATTGCTTTATGCAGACAGCAACATACAAGTCCTTCAACAGGCAGAGGTCCACCTGTAAAGGCCATCTGTGGCACTTAACTCACCACAGAAATGGGAAGGTGGAAGGTGTTGGAGGAGCTGGTCCCTCTCCTGGCAGAAACTGTCAAACTCCTGGCAGGAAGGTAGTTTTGTGAGAATCTGGGGAGTTTTAACACTGAATTAGCTCAGGGAATTGCCTTTTTGCACACGGGCATTGCCAGCCGCTGATGGCAGGGCACTGCGCTGCTTCAGGAGAGGCTGTAGTCCCACGGGGGTTAGTCCAGAGGCAGTGCCGGTTTAAGCGCTCCCCTCGAAACCCGGTGTGCAGGTGCTACAGACAAGCTCCGAGAGCCGGGCTCTTCCTTTTGTTGCCTCGCTGTAAAATAACTCCCGAAACACACGGAGTATGTTTAGAGAGGAGACATTGCCTTACTCTGCGCAGGGTGCAAGGTGGAATATTTCCACAAATCGAGCACGCCTATTGCAATTCTTTTCAGTATTTATACATGAAAGTTAACACACCCTGCCTATCTAATACATAATCATCAGACTAACTAACCATCCTCTTCTTCCATCGGTCCGTATTTTCTCCGCTTCGATTTAAAGCCACAGTGTGATTTTAATCCACTGCGCATGCCCGCAAGGAGTGTGTGTGGGGGGGGTTGTCCTTTTGTCCCCCAGTTGGGTCGGTGGTCACGATCTCCCCCTGCCGCCTTTACCTTTCCCCTAGTTACTGTGATTCCTGTTGTTTTCATGGCTGTTGTGGTGTCCCTTTATCTTTACGGCTCTCCCGGTAAGAGGATGTTTCCGTTATTGGTCTTCAAAGGGTTACAGCTTCGCATTCTGTTAGGACAAACACATGCCTGTTAGTAAAATATGCAGTGCCCGTACCCTCTTATCGAACGTAGGCATTATCTATTACCTTGAAGATTCTACAATTCTCACAGTCTCGGATGCTAGTTGCTATTTCTAACTGCCTATGACTCTCACACTCTAGTATGCTAATTTCTATTCTAACTCTGATCCCTTCTTAACTACTACTAACTCTTATACTATTGGTTTTTTTTTATATACCTGATATACCAATAGTCCAGTCATTATCCCAGATATACCAACAGTCCATTTATGATGGGAACCAATCCGCCGATTGCTGGCATAAATAGCTCAGCTTAATATCATCAAAGAAGCAGGCTGTGGCTGCGTTTGGTACATATCACCAAAGGCAATCCCTTCTGGCCAAATTTCCTGACACAGAGCTTGGGCTTTTGATGACTCGGCCATCCCTTCAGTATATTTCCAGTGTAGCAATAATTCATCTGTCAGGGACCTCTTCACTATACTTTGTCCGCCTCCCGTTATAACGAAAAATCACCGCTTTACTGCCGAACAAGATCCACGCTTCACTATCCTGTACCCAAGTATCTCGAGATGAACTCACCCACAAGCCAGCAGTGCAGATCGTCAGGGTCCAGGTGGTGGTGAGATGTTGGGTCAGGCAAGTCAGCTGCGTGCCATCTGAGTTGCCAAATGTGGGATAATAACGGAAGATTGGTGAGGAGGATTGTAAACACGCTCAAGTGACTTGCAGTTGGGTAGAAAAACACATATATCATACTACTCATTGTTTAGCCTTGTGTGTTTGACAAGTAGAACATCTGTGTTTAGATAATATAGCCCTATGATAGACTTAGAGGCACCCTATTGAACATGCTTGAGATTCCTGCCCTGCTGTAGGAAAGATCAAACACAGAGGTAAACTATGCCTGCGTGAATCCCTGAAAAACGGGTGAAAACAGCAGGTTCGGTGATCCTCTAGCATGGACTGAGCTCTGCATGCCTGCGTCCCTGCTTGTGTGCCTCTGCCTGGGTGCTGCTTCAGGGATCCCCCGGCTGGTGAGGTAATGACAATAAATTTACTCTTTGCATTTTGTCCATGTTTTGTGGTTGTCACTGTGTTCTGCTTGTGATGACTCACACACCAAACTGTCACAGAAATTTGCAACTGGCCCGTGCCAATCAAGGCGAGAGGCTAGGACACAAAGTGTAGAATTACAAGGGTAAATTATTTATCCATGCGCATGCCATGTCCCAGCCTAATTGGGACACCCCGAATGTGGCTTTACACAGGGTTCTTATACCCTTCAATCGTTCAGGCACAAAACATGACTAATCACTAGCACCCACGCTACCGATTACTAATCATAGTCAAACTTTGCAAAGCAACTCTAGTTTTGCAGCATTCTTGCTGCTTCTCTATTGATCCAGATGTCCCTGGAGTCAGCCTTGCTGGCGTTACTGATCTATGATGCCAGACGACACTGGGAGGGTTTCAAAGACATGTCAGAGGGGCTAGGATGCTGGCGTTATCTTGGTTGACCCGGCGTATTCTTTATCCTTCATGGACAGCTCTAAGCTTCCCAGAAGCAAAGTCCTTCTTTCCAGGGCCCAGCTGTCCTTTAGTTTGTTTTACTTAAGCATGGACAATACCAAAGTCTTCAGTAAAACTCCACTACCTCAGCACAGCACAGTGTATCGTGAACTCGTCATATATGTATCTACAAAGTCAATACACTTCAATACTATAAAGACTGGTTGATATAATAGTTAGGGGAGGGAATTTTTCTAACAGCTGAAACCTTGCATGTGCTTGATCTCCAGGGCCTGGCATAGCGTGGTTGACTGCTTTGTAACTAGCCCATTACAAAGTAAACCACACCTGGTGTCCTCTGGCTGTCTGTGCATCCGTTAGTCATTTTACAGGTATTTTTTCAAATAGCTGGATCTTCTGTGCTGCAGAAGGGTTTGTGACCTGTTTTTTTGTGACCTGTTGTGCTGGTTTTGCCTGGGATAGAGTTAATTTTCTTTATAGGAGCTAGTATGGGGCTATGTTTTGGATTTGTGATGAAAACAGTGTTGATAACACAGAGATGGTTTAGTTGTTGCAAAGTAATGCTTATACTAAATCAAGGACTTTTCAGCTTCCCATGCTCTGCCAGGTGCACAAGAAGTTGGGAGGGGACACAGCTGGGACAGCTGACCCCAACTGACCAAAGGGCTATTCCATACCATATGATGCCATGCTCAGTATATAAAGCTGGCGAAGAGGAAGAAAGGGGGGGACATTTGGAGTGATGGTGTTTGTCTTCCCAAGTAACCATTATGCGTGATGGAGCCCTGCTTTCCTGGAGATGGCTGAACACCTGCCTGCCCATGGGAAGTAGTGAATGAATTCCTTGCTTTGCTTTGCCTGTGTGCACGGCTTTTGCTTTACCTATTAAACTGTCTTTATTTCAACCCTCGAGTTTTCTCACTTTTACCCATCCGATTCTCTCCCCCATCCCACCGAGGGGGGGGAGTGAGCGAGCAGCTGTGTGGTGCTCAGTTGCCGGCTGGGTTTAAACCATGACACCTGTATCTGTTGTGCTTGGTGTAGCATGGACTCCTGGAGGGCTGGAAAGCCATCTTTTCTTATTCCAAGTAGTGAGCTGGTGCTGCCAGAGAGATGGTGAAAAGACAGGAGGCAGAGATGTTGGGTGGCTTATGGATGTTTTATAGGCTGGCAGACTATAAAGTGATATCTTTACTAGGGAAAAGAGATACATGAAAGTAACTTTCAGATACTGTGGAACTTATATGTTTACTATATGATGCAGCTTATTTACAGATGCAAAGTAGGGTTTCTGTATTATGAAGCAGAAGCCTCAGTTCAGTTTCCTCTTCTATTTCTCCCTGTCTCAAAGAAATAATTACCACTTGCTGTATGCATTAAAGCATAAGTTTCTTGTCTTGTAAGTCAGCCAGCTGAAAAGAGTAAGTAAAACTTGGTTAGTTGGCTCAACCATCTGTTTCTTTGCAGCAGTTCATTTCCAAGACTGCCTTTCCCTCAATGCTTTGCCTCTGCAGAAAGGTGCTTTTCCAGGTAAGCTTTCAGCTCAGCATGGCCCTGAGAGCAGAAGCTTTGTGTAAAACCCTTCCAAGGAGTAAAGGCTTACTTATGGTTTCACTGCAGCAAACAAAGCTGAGTCTCCAGCAGTTCACCTGCAGGAACCAGCCCTGCTTCTCAAACCTTTGTATTAGGACAGCAGTTGATGACAACATGACTGTTTAGAAGCTGATCTCCATCATTTATTTGGGACCTAATGACCAATGTGTATGTCTTGTCTTTTTCTAGGAATTCAACATAGTGCCCTTGAAAACCATTCTGAAACGAGACCTCAGGAGTGGCACAGTATTTCTGTATTCACTTCCTCTGTGTTCTCAGACAAATAGCCCATTACTGCACTGAAGTTATACCAAAAAAAAGATTAAAAACAAGTTTGATCAACAACAACAAAAGTTTGTAATCAATCGAGGTGAAATCTTTACCTCACAAAAATAAAGGCAAGGAGGCCTACCAGGTGTCCATGCACACCTCAAATGCCATTACAAACAACTGGATAAAGCCTTATTTATGTTTTGTGTGGGTGTCACGGCTTTAAATCTGCCAGAGCAAGAAGAGAGTTCACTGATGGTGTGCCTCATTGTAACCAGTAGCCCCTGCTCTCAACCCCTGGTAATGTAGTTAGCATAAGTAATGCTGTTTTATGAGGCAAGCAGCCATTCTCTGTGCCCGAGTGGGTCACGTATTAGTCCCCTTTCCCCTCATTCTCAGGCCCTGAAGGTCCTGTTCACCAAGTAGATGAACCAAACAGATTTCTTCTTCCTCTCCCTGTCAGCCTCAAGACCAGGATGATGACTCCCTTCCTTGCCAGCCTTGAAGGTCCCAGGCGCCCAGCCAACCAGGTGCTGCTGATGACCCCATCACAGAACAGGGAAGCCTAACAGCACACAGAACACTGTCTATAAAATTAAGCAGTTACAAGCCCTAAGTGGAGAACTTGGGCCTGAACTGCTGGGGGACAGGGACATCTTTCACTAGATGAGATTGCTCAAAGCCCCATCCAACCTGACCTTGAACACTTCCAACATAGAATCACTGAACGGTTTGGGTTGAAGGGACCTTTAAAGATCAATTCTTGTATTAACACCACCAGGTCAGTGTTTTCAGGTGCCAGGTGGGTGTGTGGGTGGAGTTTCAGTTCTTGTGTACCGTGTGGATTTGCAGGTAGGAGGTACAAATGTTGTTTCTAGAGATTGGAGGGAGATGGTATTTTGCTGTTTTCTACTTAATGTATGTAAAACAGGTCTGAGAAGTGTCTTTCCAAAAGTTGTCATTCCTGTGAATGTGTATTTTTGTTAATGTTATATGACATATCTTGTGTACTTGCCTGGCTTTACTGGAGGAACTGTTAAGAAAGCTGGAGCATCCCACTGGTGCAGGATGCCTCACTGTGATCGGGAGAGTGAGGCGGGTCTGTTGGGGCCGTGCATCCTGATGCTGGACTCTATCCATAAGTCAGTCATCTGTTCGTTGCAATGTTATGTGTATGCACAGGAGACAGGTTTCCCGATTAACCTGGAACACAGATTAAACTGCTCCTGCTTACAACTCTTTTGGTAACTGTTGGAAGTAAATACATACTTAACAGAAGAAAACAAGAAGCTTTGAAGTGTTCAAAACCTCCCTCTTTTTGCTCCTAGTTTTCTGACCCTTTTAATGTAACTCCTTGTTGCGTTAAAAGTTACTGTCACATAGGAGTCTGAGGAGTGGCTGGGGGGGGGAACCCTTCCATTGAGTCACGAGGTTCAGACAGGACCCCCTTGCTTTCTAAACTCCTTCTCAGAGAGGAGTCTAGGTGCGGCTAGGTCCAGTCTTAGTCTCAGACTTGGTCAATGGTTTATTTGCTAAGGACTGTTATGTTAGCTGAGGGATGACGTGCCACGGTTAGAGGGAGCGGGTGCCAGCGAGGGCCCTTGGCCTGTGTCTCTGAGATGTGCGGGGTATGCTGGGGCACAGCCGAAGTCGAACAGAGTTGAGCTAGGGGATACTGAGGCAATAGGAGCCAAGAGGGAAATGCCAGTGAAACACCTCAAAGCACACAAGGGGTGTTCTTCTATGAAGGAAACACGGACGACAGCCCAGCTGAAGTGCCTCTACACTAATGCACGCAGCATGGGCAACAAGCAGGAGGAGTTGGAAGCCATTGTACATCAGGAAAACTATGATATGGTTGCCATCACGGAAACGTGGTGGGATGACTCGCACAACTGGAGTGCGGTGATGGATGGCTATAAACTCTTCAGGAGGGAGAGGCAAGGCAGGAGAGGTGGTGGGGTAGCCCTATCCCTATATGTTAGGGAGTGTCTGGATAGTTTAGAGCTTAATGATGGTGACGATAGGGTGGAGTGTCTATGGGTAAGAATCAAGGGGAAGGCCAACAAGGCAGATATTGTGGTGGGAGTCTGTTACAGACCACCCAACCAGGATGAGGAGACTGACGAACTATTCTATAAGCAGCCGGGAGAAGCATCATGATCACTAGCCCTTGTTCTTGTGGGGGACTTCAACCTACCAGATGTCTGCTGGAAATACAATACAGCAGAGAGGAAACAGTCTAGGAGGTTCCTGGAGCGTGTGGCAGAGAACTTCCTGACACAGCTGGTGAGGGAGCCAACTAGGGAAGGGGCCCCGCTGGACCTCTTGTTCACGAACAGAGAAGGACTTGTGAGCCATGTGATGGTTGGAGGCCGTCTTGGGCAGAGTGATCACGAAATGATAGAGTTTTTGATACGTGGAGAAGCGGCGAGGGGGGTCAGCAAAACTGCCACCTTAGACTTCCGGAGGGCAGACTTTGGCCTGTTTAGGAGACTGGTCGACAGAGTCCCCTGGGAGGCAGCCCTAATGGGCAAAGGAGTCCAGGAAGGCTGGACATTCTTTAAGGAGGAAGTCCTAAAGGCACAAGAGCAGGCTGTCCCCAGGTGCCGAAAGACGAGCCAGTGGGGAAGAAGACCGGCCTGGCTGACTAGAGAGCTCTGGCTCGAACTCAGGAAAAAGAGGAGAGTCTATGACCTCTGGAAGAAGGGGCAGGCAACTCAGGAGGACTACAAAGGTGTAGCAAGGCTGTGCAGGGAGAAAATTAGAAGGGCCAAAGCTGAGCTAGAGCTCAATCTGGCTGCTGCTGTAAAAGACAACAAAAAATACTTCTTCAAATCCATTAGCAGCAAAAGGAGAGCTAAGGAGAATCTCCAGCCCCTAGTAGATGGGGGAGGGAACACAGTGACCAAGGATGAGGAAAAGGCTGAGGTACTTAATACCTTATTTACCTCAGTCTTTAACAGCAGGGCCAATTGTTCTCTGGGTACCCAGCCCCCGGAGTTGGAAGATAGGGACGGGGACCGGAATGGAGCCCCCATAATCCAGGGGGAAATGGTTAGTGACCTGCTGCACCACTTAGACACTCACAAGTCTATGGGGCCTGATGAGATCCACGCGAGAGTACTGAAGGAACTGGCAGATGTGCTCAATAAGCCCCTTTCCATCATTTACCAGCAGTCCTGGCTAACTGGGGAGGTCCCAGCTGACTGGAGATTAGCAAATGTGACGCCCATCTTCAAGAAGGGCCAGAAGGAGGACCCGGGGAACTACAGGCCTGTCAGCCTGACCTCGGTACCGGGGAAGCTGATGGAGCAGATCATCCTGAGTGCTATCACATGGCATGTAGAGAATAACCAAGGGATCAAGCCCAGCCAGCATGGGTTCAGGAAAGGCAGGTCCTGCTTGACCAGCCTGATCTCCTACAACAAGGTGACCCGCCTAGTGGATGAGGGAAAGGCTGTGGATGTTGTCTATCTAGACTTCAGTAAAGCCTTTGACACGGTTTCCCACAGCATTCTCCTGGATAAACTGGCTGCTCATGGCTTGGACGGGTGTACTCTTCGCTGGGTAAAGAACTGGCTGGATGATCGGGCCCAAAGAGTGGTGGTGAATGGGGTTTACTCCAGTTGGCGGCCAGTCACAAGCGGTGTTCCCCAGGGCTCAGTGTTGGGGCCAGTTCTGTTTAATGTCTTTATCAACGATCTGGATGAAGGGATCGAGTGCACCCTCAGTAAGTTTGTAGATGACACCAAGTTGTGTGGGAGTGTTGATCTGCTTGAGGGTAGGAAGGCTCTGCAGAGGGATCTGGACAGGCTGGACTGATGGGATCTGTTTCATGAACAACAATTTTATTATAGCATAAGCCAGTGTTACCCAGTACAGCAAAGTGATAGTCTTAATCCGTCTCCCAGAGGTGATAAACTGCACACAAAGACCGATAAAGAGTATGTACAGCAAGTAAGGTGTTACATAACACAACTCTGAGAACAAGTAAATAGATATTGTGACCAGTGACTACTGAACTAATATAATAAACGCTTATAACAAATTTGTTTTAACACACTCTGGTTAGATCTGTCATTATCTCAACCCTTTGTGCCCCACGTTGGGCACCAAAAACGGCTGTCATGGTTTAGCTTCAGTTGGCAACTAAGTGCCATGCAGCCGGTGGGATGGGGGAGAGAATCCGAAGAGCAGAAGTCAGAAAACTCGTGGGCTGAGATAAGAACAGTTTAACAATTGAAATAAAATAATAATAATAACAACAACAACAATGACAATAATAAATTGTAATGAAAAGGAAAACAATGAGAGAGAGAGAGAGAAAGGTGGGAACAAAACCCAGGGAAAACCAACAAAACAATAAGCAATGCAACCGCCCACCACCCACTGACTGATGCCCAGCCAGTCCCCAAGCAGCGATCGCTGCCCCCCCAGCCAGCTCCCCCCAGTTTATATATTGAGCATGATGCCATATGGTATGGAATAGCCCTTTGGTCAGTTTGGGTCAGCTGTCCGGGCTGTGCCCCCTCCCAGCTGCTTGTGCACCTGGCAGAGCATGGGAAGCTGAAAAGCCCTTGACCAGTGTAAACATTACTTAGCAACAACTAAAACATTGGTGTGGTATCAGCATTATTCTCATACTAAATCCAAAACACAGCACTATACCAGCTACTAGGAAGAAAATTAACTCTATCCCAGCTGAAACCAGGACAGCCACCCAAGCAGAACTGTCACACTGTGCAGGAGCACCAGCAGCTGCCATGAGCGGGCAGAGACATGAACCCGAGCTGTTCGCTTTGGGCACAGGACTATAACGGAGCCTCCTGCAACCACGCCACGGCACCATTACCTTCACACCCAAACGCCTGTGTTTCCAGTTGCATCGTTAACAGCACCAACAGATCCGCAGCACAATGTGTGCCCCACTGCATGCTTTTGTGCCAGCGTTTTTACCATGGGCAATTACCTCTGGGAGCAAGAAAAAGCACCAGGAGGTCCATGCAACCAACAGACCGATGCCGTTCCCAGCAGCAGGTTTGAGGAGCTGGCGTTTCCAACAGCACAGGCACCTGCTTGGCCAAAGCCTGGCATCTTGGTGGCAACAAGCAGCGACGCAGCATCCCCTGGATTCGTTGGCTGCCAGATTCCCAACAAGTGAGAGAAACCCAGCCAGAGCCCAAGGCCAGGGGCTGCCCCCGTCACAGTTACTGACCCCGACAGGTACAAGTTGCCTGCCCCAGCGGGGGTTCATGGTACCAGCCTGGAAGAACTGCTGGGTGGTGACGGGGCACTAGGGGCGGTGTCCCCATCCTTGTCGCCACACGTGTGGCTCCTCTGGCCCTGGGGCTCGCATCAGGGGGCTGTAATGCGTGGGAAATGGGGGTGACTCAGTGCTGGGGCAGAAGAATCAGCCTGTTGGGAAAATGGGAAACCAACACCACCTTCCCCTCCCAAGACTCCCTGTGCTCGTCACATCTCTCCCCCGGCCTGCCTCCCTATGGCACAGCCCCGTACTCAGGGCAGCTGAGCCCCGTGGCTCCCTGGGGATGCCCCTGCCCACGGATACCATGTGCGTGCCCCCCGTGAAGGGCAGGGGGAAGGTTTGGGGGGGCGGGCAGAGAGGCAGCAGTGAGATGGGATCGTCGGCAGGACTGGGGCCACCCCTGCCCCGAGGGTCTGCACTGGCTCCCCAGTTCAGGATGGGATGGGGCCAGACACACCGAGGAAGCCCCGGGACGGCTTCTCGCGGTCGGGTGGAGAACAGCACTCGGCCCCGGTGGGCAGGGCAGAGCCCGGCACCGAGCAGGCACCACCGGTAGCCCGGAGCAGTAGGACGGGCTCGGACCAAGACATCAGAGCAAAAAAGGGACGAGAACCGCCCCAGAGCCTCCGACAGGAGAAAGAACAACCCCAGACCAGCTGAGCGGGACGGAATGCAGCTGCCCCCGCCCGGGCGGCGCTTAAATAGGGGCCGGGTGGCGGCGGCTGGTCCGGGCGCTGCGTTTCGTTGGGCTGCGGGGCAGCTGGAGCCGCGTCGGGGCGGGTGAGGGGCCAGACGCGTTCTGGGGCTGCGGGCGCGGCGGGCTGTGGGTGTGGGATCCCCCGGGCGGAGTCTCCGCGGACGGGTGCGAGCTCTGTTCTCTTGGGGCTGGCGGGGACAAAAGCGGCCCCGGGCCGAGCGCTGTCCTGGGGTTCGTCGGGAGGTTTTGGGGCCGAGCCCGTGTGCGAGCCGGGGGAGTAGGGGCAGCCCCATGCGGCTCTCAGGTGCTCCCTGTTGGAGCCGGGCAGCATGTGCCGCTGCCGGCGCGGATCGGGCAGCGGCGGCCCGGGGGGCTCCGCGCCGCAGCTGCGGCCGGCGGGGGTTCCTGGAGGCGGCTGGGCCCGGCTCCCCGCGGGGGTGCTTGGGACTGGGGGGTTGGGGGTGCGGTGTTCGTGGTGCCGGAGAAATAAAGCCGGAAACAGCCATAATAAAGCGATGCCCTGCCTGTGCTGGTGCGGCCCCGCAGAGGTGTGGGGCCGGGCCCTCCGCAGTGCCCAAGCGCTCCCCAAAACTGCATGTGTGGCCCTGGGGGTGCAGGGCTGTGGGGTGGCTCCGCTCCCCCCACCACGCGTGGGGGGACCGCAAAGGGGTCAGAAAGCAGAGAGGGTGAGCTGGTTTGGGGCCTGAAAATGGAGAGCAGGTCTTCTGTTCCTGGGGCTGGAAAACAGGCTCACGTGGCTGATTTTGGGGCTCAGAAACAGCTTGAGTCATGTGCTTTCGGGACCTGACAGAGGGGACCAGAGGTCAAGTGCTACATTTTGGGGACTTGAGAACAGGCTCAGCAGCTGGGTTTGTGGGCTCAGAAATGGGAGCTGGTTTGGGGGCCAAAAGCAGAAGCCAGTTTGACTATTTGTGCAGGGGGGTGGGAGGGCATTGGGGGCTGCGGGGGAAAGCAGGGTGTGGGCAGGGTGCATGGACCCTCCCTGGAGGTGGGGGTCTGGTCACGTCAGACCCCAAAGTTTGGGAGGCTGGCACGCACCAGGCCGAACTCAAGGTCTGAGGTGGTCTCTGGAGGGAAGGGAGCTTTTCAGGCCCCACACGCCCTCTTTGAGTCCAGTTCTTCTTTGTACACTGCTTAGAATAGTTATTAAGTAATTAATCATACAAACTAATTAATCAATATTTATACAGTGTACAGCTATTATGTTTCATAACCATACACGTTACTACAGAGATTTGGGGGTGTGTGGTTTTTTGGGGCAGGGTGCATGGTTTAAAAAAAGAGTGCAATGACGAGTGGCGGCAGCCTGCAGAGCTCTCTTGCTGCCTGACCTCTCCTTTTCTTCTCTTTCACTCCTCTTTCATGGCTGTAATTGTCATTTGGACAATTTTGGAAGAGCAGTTAAGTTACTTGCCTGTGTGTAGATGTGCTGGTAATACCAGGAAGGTAAATGCTTGAACCAGTAGTGAATAACTTGGCTGCGAGTAGAATTTTTGAATGAAGAACAACAACAACAGGAAGCAAATAGCGAGTTAACAAAAAATTTGTGTGGGTCAAACACATCAAAGTTTTAGTGCCAAATGTTGTTGGGCAATATGTTCCAAGTGGCTATTTTTGGTAAACATAACTTTTCAGGAAGCTCAGGGTTGTGTATGGCAAAACACGTCCCTCTGTTTATGTGTCCTGCTACGTAAATGTCCAGTGGCAGGGCTGTTATTCCCTACTCTCAGTACTGCCACAGTAGTGCTGCGATATTTAAACCCAACAGATGGCTTTAGGAATGGAAGGAGAATGCCTGTTTTCTGTAAGAGCTATGAATGCTGACCCTTTTCCCTGTCTGCTGCTTTCCTGTGTGCACAATGAAGTGGTTTTATTTTTCTCCCTTGTTCCTGGTCTAAATAGTTCCGAAGCTGTTGCTGCTGTGGGTTTGCAAGTTGTGTTTCTACGTTTTTGTGGAGTTCTAGTTACGGATCACTTCTGCTGTGGCAAAGTGTCAAGATACAGTTTTCAGTTTAAAGCTTCAGAAACTACATCCACTGAAATCAGTGCAGGTGAAACTGATCTTGCGTGTGCAGCCGTGCTCGCAGGGATGCTCAGTGGCTCCTCACCAAAACAGCAAGGGGTGTGTGGACATCCAGAGGGTTGTGCTCTGGGTCTGAGGGCGTGTGCCATATTTTTGCTGTTGGAAGATGGACTAGAGTGCGTGGCTGTTAAATGTAAGGACAGTCCAAAGCTGGGAGGGACCCTAGGCAGTTTTGGTGGTACAACTGCCGTTTCAGAAGATCTTGGCCATTTGGAGAAATGGCCTGCAAAAAATCATTCCTTTTTTGCAAGGAGGCAGTTCACAAGGACAGATGGGTTGCTGTACTCTTTAACAAAAATATTTAACTTGGGATGTATGGGGTGAGGATGTCTTGGCTATATATGTAGGCTTGAGAAAATGTGTGTGGGTGTCTGTGTCTGTCACCTGCGTGTGTCTATGAAAGTGGTTCTAGTGAAACCAAAGCTGCCAATGAGTCAAAAAAAAAAGACACAGTTGTCTGAAAAATGCAAAAGCTCTAGTGGCCTGTATCATCAAGTGTACCAAAGATGATGCAAAATACTTTTTCCTCCACTCGGTTGTAGTCTTCACAAACCTTCACAAAAAAAGAAAGCTTTCAATTCCTACCCAGCTTTATGCTAAAGGGTTTTTTTCCTCTCTCAGCAGAATGTCAGCTGCCACCGTTTCACTGTGGTCACCTTTTCTTCTGCCACGAAAGTACGAGACAGATGGAAAGGATCTGTAGTGGTCTGCAAGTACACGGCACGTCTACGATGCGTGTCTGCATTTTTCCTAAGGTACTTGTAGTGTGGATTTTAAAGTTAACATTAAGAATGTGCCAACTCTCCTTCTATAGTTTTTCTATGAAGTATTTAAACACAAATACTAAAAATAGAATAAGGTCTGTTCTGGAGCATGTTAGGCCTGTGCAAAGCTGACTTCCCTCCATTTATTTTCTCTTCCTGAAAGCGTAATCTTCTGTTTCTGTGCGCTTACTACTAAATGATACTATGAAAATAACTTTGTACTAAAAGAGGAAAGAAACTATTGGTAAGAGTTCAGATGTTCAGAAGAAACAGCCTTTATTTTCATGGTAAAAGCTTTATGCTTTTTCGGTCAGTAAGGTTTTAAAATATCTTATAGCAGTACTCAAAAAAAACCTTACTGTGATACTAGCATCCGTACTAAAAGCAGTCAAGGTCAAAGAAGAGATGTGGACAAAACAGGACAAATGGGCGTTGCTTCTGCATGTTTTCCAGGCTTTCCCAAGAAGCATTAGCAGCCTTGTAACTACCGACAGTGAGTCCTGATGTGGTTTTGGTGAGTTACTGCTTCAGTAATGTCCTTTTTCCTTAAGCTACAGCGTGTAATTTTTTACTTCAGTTGGAAACAGATGGAAATCCTTCTCATTCAAAGAAGTTGTATCTTATGAACTTCCCATCAGGGCAGATCTTCAGAGATGAGGTACTTGGCAGTAGAAGTCATCAGCAACAAGACTTTTCACTCTCTAAAAAAAAAAAAAAAAGTCAATTGCCTTCCAAGGACCCAAGTCCAGCACGTCTTCCAGCGATGCCATCAACTTTTGGTCTTTGGTTCTCAGTTGTAGCAGCTGAGATATCATAAAAAGGCGTTCCTCTGCATGCTTCAGTACAGCCAAAAGCATTAGCAAATCTGCCAGTCCCTTTTGGTAGCCTGATGTATTGCAGCACTGGGGATTTGATTTCCAGGATTTGATTTCAATAAACTATATTTTTACTTCTCTCTTGTGAGTGAAGTGCACACTCACTCCATCTGTGACAAATTGGCATAGTCGGCAGGATGGCAAGTAGTATCACTGATTATTTACGGAAGCATGGAGTGAATCCGAGTCCCAGATTCTCAGCAGAATGGACTCGTGACAATTGGCATAATTTGGAAGCCATTGAAGAACACCTCAAAGTAACTAGAGGCCTGAAAGGGTTAAATCCCTGACTATCCCTGACTAAGACCTTACTGTGATACCTAAAGGCTTTACTTGCCTTTTTTTTTTAGTTTCACTTGTATCCTTGTTTTCTTGTGTTTTCTTCCCCTGCAAAGATAGTTTTAGTTATCTGCTAAGCAGAGTTGATGATAGGACATTTCGAAGCCTGTAACTTCTTACCTGATAAGATTAAACAGGCCTTGAGCAAGCTCGTTAGGCTTCCTAATTAAATCACTGATAACAGGAACTCAGGATGTTTGTGCTGAAGATAAGCACCAAAGAACTAGTTTAAATCGACCCCCTTGTAACATTCTGAGGCCAAAGGACTGATGAGCTAATTCAATGAGTATATATGGAAACAGGAAGCCCAAAGTTCAACTAGCAAACAATGTGAGGAAGACTATGGAAGGCCACCAGGAGGGTGAAAAGACCCTAACCTTAATTTTACTGCGTGTGCTTGGACTATGTAAATGAATTCTGGGTACTCATCACCATAAGACTGCCCTTTTGAGGAAATCTGATGAATATGTATGATGTTTCTGTATATGAACTGATGTGCTGTGCTAACCTGGTGGAGCACTTGTGGCGGAGCGATCCCCAGTGCTGCAATAAAGAATACCTGCTTAACAGTCATCCCGACTATTGAGTCCTGATTTTGGCTTTTTCACGGCAACAGGATTTTGAAATACAAAAGAAACTTGTATATATAAATTAAAAAATAAAGGACTTTAAAATGAAAAAAAAAAAAGATGCTATATATGAAAGAATTTAAAATGGAAAAAAGTCTGAATGGATAGAGCTATCTACGCTTACTGTGTGTAACATAGTTAAGTCCAAGTAGATAGATGTAGCCTAAATAAAGGTTATATATAAAGTGTAAATAGATAACTAAGTCTAAACAGATATAATTGTAAGTAGATATCTAAGTCTAAAGAGAGAAGTCTAAAAACATATTCAAGTGTCAAAATATATTAGTCTAAACGGATAGCTAGTCTAAATTGATGTTATATATATTAAGTGTAAATAGATATTTAAGTGTAAATAGACATAGTCTAAATAGGTATAATACATAAAAGTGTAAATATAAGTCTAAACAGATATTTTATATACATGTAGATAGGTAATATATATAACATACGTATTCCCTAAATATAGATGTGTAAATAGATACATAAGGGTAAATGCCTATGCTATGTAAGGTTTTTAAAATGCAAAGAAACCCTATTTATAGAAAGGATTTAAAAACTCTATTGAAGATACAAAAGCGCTTTCAAAAGCTGCCCCTTCCCCCTTCTCCTTTTCGCCCTTTTGCCATCCTGATTTTGGGGCTGATTCCCCCAAATGGGGACTTTACCCTGTGGAGCCACGCGTGCAGAACAGGAGCCACCACCATGGCACAAAAATAGCCCAAACCCCCTTACTCAGAGTCTGCAATGCAGGGAAAAAAAAAAACCCAGTTGTTTGGGGGGAGGGGGGGAAACCAATTTGGTGTTCCTGGGAAAGCCAAATCCACCTGGATTTGTGCAGCTGGAAAGAAAAAAACCAAAAACAAACCAACCCATTTTCATGCACACAACCAAAATAAAAAAATGTCCAATTTTTATGGTGTGGAAAAGTGCTGAAACCCTGGTGCAGAAGGTGCACCTTCCTTGTGGGTCAGGGGTTTTCCAGCTAGGCAATTCTCCCTGGCTGGGTTATTCCTTTTACCCAGAGAATGGATCAATGGTGACCATGGAATTGTTCGCACAGTAGTGCGGATTTCAACAGTGGTCTGAGTTTTAACCAAAGTTTGTAAGGAAATCATTGAGGCTCAGAATCAGAGGTCCCTTTGACCTCATCATTATGACCGTCAAACCAAAGATCATCATCCCAAATTTTGGGGTCTGCACCACACATTAATCCACAAATCTGCTTAACTGGAGCAGAAGGTCACATTTTGTCTAACAGCTGATTAACCCTTTCCAGCAATTGTTTAAGATGATTATTCTCACTCACGACTGTATTATTCTCACTCACACGTTTATAATTTTCATTCACAAGTTTATCATTTTTTCACGAGTTTATCAACTCAGGTTCTTAGTGTTTTTCCTGCCTCCCTCTCAAAGGCCAATGATGACTTCAACACCTCATTTTCTGATTCTAAAGTTGAATATTCCACATTGGAAATTAGTTTGGGAGCAGGGGTTTTCTTAGCTTCTTGCTGAACGCAAGACCAACAGGCTCCTAACACCACACCAATTACCCTTTTACCTTTTTTTGCTCCAAGCCTTTGCACACCCTGACACTGCTTAATGCATTCTACCACTTCCTCTTCATCCTTCCAAAATTGTTGAGCCCGCTCCTTCCCAGCCTGGGAAGGGGCACATTTGTATTTTTGCAGCAGTTTATCCACGGTAATCCTGCCAACTATGCCAATTTTTCTGTTGTGTTAAGAGTTACTGTCGCATAGGAGTCTGAGGAGTGGCTGGGAGGGGAACCCTCCCATTGAGTCACGAGGTTCAGACAGGACCCCCTTGCTTTCTAAACTCCTTCTCAGAGAGGAGTCTAGGTGCAGCTAAGTCCAGTCTTAGTCTCAGACTTGGTCAATGGTTTATTTTCTAAGGACTGTATATGTAGCCACTCATCAGAGTCAGAGCCCTCTTGGGGCTTTCACTGAAACAGCTTTGCAAAGTCGATTAAGGTGACAGCGTTAATTTACAACGTTATAAGTCCGGTCGTGTTCAGCGTACTGAACTTCATGATTACGGATTCACAAATAATGTGCTGCACCCCCAGTCTAGTCGTGTTGCATGAACTATCATGGCCACACTTAAAGAGTCTGGTCGTGTTCAATGAGAACTACCACGGCTAGATTAATGAAGAGTGCAGTTTATTAGAGCAACAGACACACAGGTTCTTTTGGATTACCAGTGATAAATTCACTGTCTGCAAAGCACGTGCAAATACCAAGAGTATGAGTAACACTGCCGACTACAAACACATTAAATGATAATAAAGCGACTCTATAGAGATTTCTAAGTTTCCCGGGGAGGCACTTGGTATAACCAAGTGTTTGACTCTTACCCAAAGGCGTCTCGATGGGGGGGAAGAGAGGCTCAGCCCGTCGACTGATCCCAGAGGTCAGAGTGGTACGCGATGGTGTCTTCCCTAAAATTCTCTTTCTCTTAAGCCATTTTATACTATCTTTCACCTTTCGGGTGGAGCTTGAGTGACTCTAGTCATACATACCTTTGTTTAGGCTTGGTGTAAAGTTTTCTCACTTTGCTTTTAAAGGTATAGGCTAGGAAAATTCAAAGCACAAACTCAGTGAGGGGTGGTCGCACCTTGGAGGCGGGTAGCTTTTGGGATGGAGGTGTGTTTTGGTATTATAATGATGTTATAATGAGCAAAGTTCACCAAAAGGACAGCATCTTGTCAAAAACATGACAGACTGTTGGCCCAGGGTAGCAAATATGCAGCTTATCAGTTCCGTGATACCTTCAAGGTCCCATATTATCACAGAGCCTGGCTGCGGTACCTCCACACCACCCCACCCTCCAAGCAGTTCCTCTTAGAGCCAACACACCAAGTTCCCTTGGTGTTGCTGACATCTAAGGTTGCAGGCCTAGGGAACTTCCATGGAATGGATTCCTTGCATGTCAGCCGCATTCCACCTGGGAAGCTTCTTCAATGCTGTACCTTACCTAAAAGTGTGAATATAAGTTTAATTTCTAAGTCACCTCCAGCAATTATTCCACAGAAGCATGACTTCCAAATGCAAATTTTCAGCAATTCTCAGGAGTCTTTAACTGAGCGGAATTCAGGATCTGACTAAACTAATGGCAGAATGGAGGGCTAGAAGCCCAAAACTAACTCACCATCCTCGCAACTACTGGAGACTTTTGGTGTCTATGGGGGAACAGAGCTTGGGAAGCTTTGCCAGTCTGGCAAATAGAAAGCTAAGGCCCTGCGGTATGTTTAAGAAAAAAAAAAAAGGGGGGTGTGTGTGTTGTTTTGGGGGGCTTCTTTGTAGTTTCTCTCCTTTCTACACAGAACCAAAGCAGTGTTAGTTCACTAATGAATGTTCACACTTCCACACGGTACTCTTACAAACATAAGTCACTGCTAATAAGCAACTGATGTAGTGGGTACAGAGAAACCTTCTGTATAGCAAATGCTTTAAGCTTTCCTACGTTGAAGACTTTATTTCCCATGTCCCTGCAAAGACCCTTACTCTGCCCCGCCCCACCCAACCAGTTCTATTTGGAATGATTGCTGAAAAACACGACCATTCCACAGCAAATAAGCAGCTGACATCCAGACCCAGAGCTTTCCCTTACAGGACAACGCCAAACCCGAGCCCAGCACTTTTACTTGCTGATGACTGACAGCGTGCGAGAGCAGAGCTGGGCGCGGGGACCTCACTTACGGCAGCGCTTGGACGCACGCGCGTGCGGCTCCCGAGCTGCAGCACCGGCTTTTGGTCACCGCGCGGCAGCATCGCCTCAC
Organism: Ciconia boyciana; assembly: GCF_034638445.1. NCBI lineage: Eukaryota > Metazoa > Chordata > Aves > Ciconiiformes > Ciconiidae > Ciconia > Ciconia boyciana. Next base: position 3,154,212 of record NC_132960.1, on the reverse strand, counting down.
GAGTCTTTTCGGAGTAGTGGGCAGCGTGAGAGATGACCGATCCCTCAGCCCCGTTCACACCATCCCGAGACGGTAACTGCTTCCTGGGGTACCGGCCTTGTGTCTCTCTGCCCTTGTCCCACGCACGGCCCAGGCAGTGAGATGCATTGCCTCTCTACCAAAACGCATCCGAGTGGCTCGAGCATTTCAGCCCTTTGCGTTTGACTGCTTTAAGAGTCTGGCGGCTGTTTCTGTCCGTGCCTCCCACCCCATTCCCTAGGGAGGAGAAGCAGCGCAGGGAACCCGTGGAACAGGTTCCCCTCCCCCCCCGCCCCCCGCCCCGAGTAAGCCCCAGGGATTGCTGTATCAGTCTGCATGCAGCACCAGGGTTGTGGGACTGTCAGCCGCCACTCACCAGATGCTGGAGAGAGACTTAAAACAAAAACAAACAAACAAACAAAAAAAGGCAACACAGATGGCACCCTGAAGGCAGGTGAGAAGAGACTGAAAGCTGCTTTGTGTGAGGGGGCAGCTATGGTTATCAGGAGACAGCACATCCAGGCACACCAGATGCAAGTGGCTGATCTGCCACTGAGGGATACACTGGTGATCCTTGGGCTTTGTTGTGTCATTTGCACCTTTCCTCACCTCTATGCTGTCAGTAACCTGCTCTCCTAATCCTGCATACACACAAGGCTTCCTGTGCAGGGCTTGCCACTTAGATAAGAGACACTGCACGATGTTGCTTACCCCCCTGCCCTCCGGCGTGCAAAGTAATGAAACATGAAACAAGGAAAGCAAAGAGGCAGGTTGGTATATTAGATGCCCTCAGCAGATGACCACAGAGCCCTGGAAGTTCCATCTTTGCTCTGTACAGCAGCATAGCTCTGCGCTCCTTGCCACTCCTGCCAGCAAGCATCACTGCTGCACTTTCCTGCCTGCAACAGACAATACTTGGTAGGCTGGATGGGCTGTTCTGCCCATGTGTCAGGTGAGCAGCTCAGTTCCTTTGGCTGCCTAATTTGCCTCCTTAAAACAGTGACTTCAATACTCCATTTCTTTAATTCAGACCCCTCTAAATATCTCCTAGTCTGCAAGCCATTTTCAGCTAGCAACACAGCTGAAATATAGTGCTGGTAGAAATCAAGCTGTCATCTTGCTTTGATGCCAAAAGGCTTTTTAACTTGAACCCCTGATGGTTCTGGCATCAAACTCATGGTTTTGGCCTCAACTTCCCCTGCACCAGGACCCCAGGAACAGCACCTTAGTCCGACTGGAGCGTGCGGCATCCTGTTGTCGTCCCAGCTCCTTGCCCTTGAGGACGTGGCTGCCTGTAGCAGTGGCCGAACTGCTGCTGCCCAAAGGAGAAAGGAATGACTTGGTGTAAAGCTCTGCAGGCTGCCTCTGTCCCATGCAGAGTCGATGACCTCAGCAGCCTATACACAGGGCCAAGCTAACAACCTGAGAAGGAGTCACAGAGTGCAGGAGTTTCTGCAACAACCATACTTTCCAGCCTACTTGGACAGAATAAGAGGCAAGAGAAAGGGGCCTGTTGGCTGCCTTGAGAGGCAGAATTGCTGTCGATTGTTCCGTGGCTGTTTTGTTCTTTGTCTTTAGCAGAGTTACCTCCCAGAGGCTGGGAGACAGGTATGTTTGCATAGCATGAGTACCACTGCTTACAGAGCAAAAGGCAGTATAAAGCAGCAGTGAAGAACAAGGATGGCCTGTCAAGATGGTAGGAGTAACATGGAGAGCCTAAAGGATTAGCCAGGCAGGCTTACAGCCAGCCTCATGTTGTGGTTTAACCCCAGCTGGCAACTAAGCACCACACAACCACTCGCTCACTTCCCCCGCTCCCTGCCCTGCGGTGGGATGGGGGAGAGATCAGGTGGGTGAAAGTGAGAAAACTCATGGGTTGAGATAAAAACAGTTTAACAACCACCGGTAAGGAAGAGAGGAAAACAACCAAAAAAAAGAGAGAAAAATAAAACCCAAGAATGACAAGTGATGCAAATGAAAACGATTGCTCAGCACCAACTGACTGATGCCAAGCCAGTCCCCCGAGCAGTGGCCCTCCTGCTAACCTCTCCCCAAGCTTTACATGCTGAGCATGACATCCTATGGTCTGGAATATCCCTTTGGTCAGTTGGGGTCAGCTGTCCCAGCTGTGTCCCCTCCTCGCTCCTTGTGCACCCCCAAGCCTACTTGTGGGCGGGGTGGTGTGAGAAGCAGAACAGCTCCTGGCACTGTGCAAGCGCTGCTCAGTGATAGCCAGCACACCCTGTGCTACCAATACCGTCTCCAGCACAAATCCGAAATGTAGGAGGGAGAGTGGGGTGGGGGTGGGGTGCGGGGAACTGGGGGGGTGTGGGGGTGTGTGGGGGTGGTGGTGTCGGAGTTTGGGTGAGGGCAATGGGCAGCTGGGAGGTGCAGGCAGCACCCTGGGGTCCAGAAGCAGAGGGGTTATGGGGGGGGGAGGTGGAGCAAGGGGGGAGTGGGGGCACTGTAGAATAATTGCTGGAGGTGACTTAGAAATTAAACTTATATTCACACTTTTAGGTAAGGTACAGCATTGAAGAAGCTTCCCAGGTGGAATGCGGCTGACGTGCAAGGAATCCATTCCATGGAAGTTCCCTAGGCCTGCAACCTTAGATGTCGGCAACACCAAGGGAACTTGGTGTGTTGGCTCTAAGAGGAACTGCTTGGAGGGTGGTGTGGTGTGGAGGTACCGCAGCCAGGCTCTGTGATAATATGGGACCTTGAAGGTATCACGGAACTGATAAGCTGCATATTTGCTACCCTGGGCCAACAGTCTGTCATGTTTTTGACAAGATGCTGTCCTTTTGGTGAACTTTGCTCATTATAACATCATTATAATACCAAAACACACCTCCATCCCAAAAGCTACCCGCCTCCAAGGTGCGACCACCCCTCACTGAGTTTGTGCTTTGAATTTTCCTAGCCTATACCTTTAAAAGCAAAGTGAGAAAACTTTACACCAAGCCTAAACAAAGGTATGTATGACTAGAGTCACTCAAGCTCCACCCGAAAGGTGAAAGATAGTATAAAATGGCTTAAGAGAAAGAGAATTTTAGGGAAGACACCATCGCGTACCACTCTGACCTCTGGGATCAGTCGACGGGCTGAGCCTCTCTTCCCCCCCATCGAGACGCCTTTGGGTAAGAGTCAAACACTTGGTTATACCAAGTGCCTCCCCGGAAACTTAGAAATCTCTATAGAGTCGCTTTATTATCATTTAATGTGTTTGTAGTCGGCAGTGTTACTCATACTCTTGGTATTTGCACGTGCTTTGCAGACAGTGAATTTATCACTGGTAATCCAAAAGAACCTGTGTGTCTGTTGCTCTAATAAACTGCACTCTTCATTAATCTAGCCGTGGTAGTTCTCATTGAACACGACCAGACTCTTTAAGTGTGGCCGTGATAGTTCATGCAACACGACTAGACTGGGGGTGCAGCACATTATTTGTGAATCCGTAATCATGAAGTTCAGTACGCTGAACACGACCGGACTTATAACGTTGTAAATTAACGCTGTCACCTTAATCGACTTTGCAAAGCTGTTTCAGTGAAAGCCCCAAGAGGGCTCTGACTCTGATGAGTGGCTACATATACAGTCCTTAGAAAATAAACCATTGACCAAGTCTGAGACTAAGACTGGACTTAGCTGCACCTAGACTCCTCTCTGAGAAGGAGTTTAGAAAGCAAGGGGGTCCTGTCTGAACCTCGTGACTCAATGGGAGGGTTCCCCTCCCAGCCACTCCTCAGACTCCTATGCGACAGTAACTTTTAATGCAACAGCTTCAAACAATGAATTTTCAAAAATTTTCTTTTTTTTTACACTAGTCAAGAAACTACTGTAACACTGGAGCAAAATGACATTTTTAGTGGTTGCTGAATCAGAGAGTGATAACATAGGCATCCCTGTTTGAGCCTTTACCACAACCATTGCAATGTTTGTTTACACACTGCTTGGTTCTTTTGTAAAGGTGTGTGGCTGCGAGAGGTGCATTATTCCAAAGGTGCTACTGCGCTGATGCTCTGGATGTTCGCAGTAACGGGTAAAGCGGAAGGTGCTGTAGCTAGGGGAGAATGGCATGGACATGTTACTGCTCTCTGTTGCACCAGAATTTTGATGTCTGGTTTGGGCTGCTAAATTGATGGAACTACTGGAAGAAATTTCAGAAAAGTGAGAATTTCAGAAAAGTGAACACTGTACTTATCTTTAAATTTATCTTTTAAAGTAATCTTTCTACAGACACCTGTTCATGGTTTAGATATTTGATTTGCGTGCAACAGACCCAGAATTTTGCTTTAAGTAGTGTTCTGATTTGCTGAAATTCCCCGTAGGTAGAGAACAAGAATTACAAATGTTGCTTGGCGGTTTAAGATCTCAGGGCTTCTGTGAAAGCTAACTTGCCAGAATGAGTAGGAAGCAGCCTGAATTCCAATAGAGATATTGCATAAAAGCTCCTTTTCTTGACAGGAAAAGAGCTTCACAAAACATCAGCACTGTTTGCCGTAGGGCCTCCGACATACTTGTTCAGTAATCGTGGGTTTTGTGCGATTCCCGCAGGTACAATCTTGAACAAATTTTGTACAGCAGCCAGTATCTTAGCTTACTTTCTATCTCGTGCTTGGTTGCTTGTACCTGCTAAAAACTTAATTTAGTGTCAAATGAACCCACAGGAAAATGTCCTCGACTCATGCTGGTAGGGCAACCCCACTGTAGTTGGTAAAATTGGAAAATAGTAAAATGTTTTGAAAAATTTGCCTTGCGAGGAGAAGGGCTGTCTCCTGTGAGGCAACTGAATTTTGTGACTGATTCCACCGCTCTGCCCTGGCATTTGAAGGAGGCAGTCCCTAAGCCAATGCAATCTAAAATGTGGGTTGTTTGGGTTTTTGTAATAATTTCTTAAGGATATGAGGCTTGTGTGGGTGTTTAGCTTGTCCTGTTCTTTCTGTTCCTAATTCCGAACTTACTGACTGGTGTAAAAGAATGGTCGGGTGACAAAAATAAAAGGAAATTTGTGCCTGTACTGGCTTTGCCCCTCGGTAAAGGAGTGCATCTGTTACTACAGCATGAAAGATGTTTGATTAGCGTACCACATCATCAGACCTGCTCTTGGTCTGACGACAAGTTATGGGTTAGTATTTGGAAACACATTCACCTGCTGTTCCTTACTGTGGTTTCTTGGTTTTGATTTTGTCCAAGAAAGGGTGGACTTTTCGTCCATCTCTTGGTGAGAGCATGAAATCAGGTTGTGGTCAATATGTAGAACTGCAACGAGGCTGCAGCGTGTACAGGACGGTGTTAGGGCACGGCCCCCTGTTCCTGCTGGCCTCCCGCTGTGGGCCGGGGCTGGAGGAGCCCCAGGGGCGGGCGGCGAGGCCGATGGCGACAGCCCCTCCCCGTCAAGGGGTGGCTGCCAGTGGAGGGGCTGGTGCTGCCCTGCCCGGGTGGCCGCGGAGGGGCCGGTGTGAGGGAAAGGAGGGGCGGAGCGGCTGCCGAGCGTCGCCGGGCTGCGGCCGCGGCGAGGGAGAAGGTGAGCAGGCCTGGGCGTCGAGGAGGGGCTGGAGGACGGTGACCTGGGGGCCGAGCGGGCGCTGGGGGCTCACCAGGGGGCGGGGAGAAGGAGGGAATGGGGGGCTTTGGGTCCGGCGGCGGGGCCGCGTGATCGACCGGCATTTCGCGGGAAAGTCCCGAGGAGGGCGGCGGGGCCTGCGGGGTCCGTGCCGGAGGCTCGGAGCGGCGGCGAGGGCGCAGGGTGGCCGCGCGGTGTCGGAGCCGGCGGGTGGGGGCTGCCCGGCGCCGCGCTGGGGGCTCGGCAGGGCGTCGGGGTGCGGCGGCGGGGGGGGGGGAACGGTGTCCCCGCGGGGTCGGCGTGCCGGTAGGTGTAGTGGTGTGGCACGGGGCTTCCGGTCGGCCATGTTGGTTCCCGGAGCATGCCGGGAACTGTAGTCTTCCGGCCCTCGGCTGCCGGGCGGCCACGCTGTCTTTGCCAATGCATGCCGGGAGGTGTAGTTTTGGCGGACTGGGCTGCAAGGCAGCCGCACTGTTCTCGGGCGCGTGCGGCGCGGCGTCTAGTTTTGTTGCCGGCTTCATGTGGTTTCCTGCGGGCTTCCCACTGCGCCTGTTCTCCGAAAAGCGGTGCGGCCGGGCCTCGACAGCGCATGCCCTTGGGCTCGTTCTGCCGCCCGTCCACCAGCAGTCGGGACTGCCGCGCACGCGCGGTGGCGCGCCATACCGCGCTCGCCGCTGTGTGGGGCTCTGGTCCCTCCGGCGTGCTCTCGGTGGCCGGCGCATGCGCCATGCCCGGGAGCAGCATGGCGGTGCGCTGGGCGCGGGCCTCTGTGGTGGATGAGGGCCGGGGCCACCGGTGAGGCGAGCGAGCCCCTTTCCGCGGGTGCAGGGCTCTCTCCTGGCCGCCCGGGGGTGGTGGGATGGGCAGCTTCCAAGCTTCCAGCACCTCCCCTGAAGCCTGGCCCGTAGCCCCAGGCCACCCCCAAGCCCTCTTGGGAAGGCAGCGAGCTGGCCCTCGAATGCGCTGGACTCTCCCTTAATGTGCGTGCCGTTAGCAGCAGTGCGGGGAAAGGGCGGCGTCTCCAGAAGCTCCTGTGGAAGCAGAGGCTTCAGCCAGGGGCGATCTGCAGCAATAACGGTGGCTGCTGCTTCTTTCCCTCTCCCAGAGGCCATGCCGAGGACGCAGTTGGCTGTTCCTCTCCTGGGGATGCCGGTGACGGCACCCGCCTCAGGCTTATGTGGGTTGTCTCTGCCTGGCCTCGCTCTCCTCGCGGCGTGGGGGTGAAAAGGGACAGGTGGAGCGCTTGCTGGCTGTGGACAGGAGCTGCCGCAGCTGAAGCTGGAGAGGCCAGAGAAAGATAAAGAAGAAGAAATCGAAGGCTGGCCAGCTGGCAGCTGCCTCCCACTGCAGGCAAGAGAGAGCCTGCCTCTCTGGGTGAGGAAGGATCCCTCCTCATAGTCCGCAGCAGGCCAGGCCACCAGCGTGCACCGCAGGGTCTGTATGCGTAACCCAAAGCATGGTACGGCCGCGTAATGCACGAGCGAGCAAGGCTACGTGTCTAGGAAGCCTCATCTCATAAGAGCTGTAAGACACCCACGTATTTTCTTAGGTGGAGGACAGCCAAGCAACTGGAGTTACAGAAGAGGAAGGGAGGAGGGAAGGAGAAAGAAGTGTCTGAACTGGCAAATTCTTCTGGCAGCGCCGAGAGCGAGAGCTGTGGTGAGTCCTGGGCCCCTGGGGCCCTGTCTCCCCTCTTGTGCATCCCTGCCCCTCCCCTGGCCCCCTCTCTTTCCAACGCTGCAGCAAATTTTTTTTTTGCTTCCCTGTACATCTTCTCTTCTCTCTATTCTTGTGTCCTGCTCCCTCTCCCTCTTCTTTTTCCATCCTCTTGTCTCTGTCCTGCACCCATCGCTGTTTTTTCCTTTTCCATCTCTTTGTTCTGATTTGCATCCATCTCTTTTTTTCCCCCACAATTGCTCTGGCCTGTTCCCTGGTGTTCCCTTCCTCTCTGTGTACGTATGTGCTGCTCTGTGTCCCTGCGTTCTTAGCTCTCTCTTTCCTTCCTTCTTTTTCTCTATCCCTTTGTCTTGCTCACTGTCACTGGTTGTTTTCATTCTGTATCTCACGGTCCCTGTCCTCCTTCCTGTTCATCTCTTACTCTGTCTGACCCTTTGTGCTGCTGCCTGGCCCTTTTTTTGTTTTTTGTCCTCTGTCTCTCTGCAGGGCTCCTAAGACCTCTCTTTCTTTCTCCAACCCCCTGTGTTTCTCACAATCTTTCTCTCTCTCTCTCTCGTTGTCATTATTCTTGTCTGTCGGTCTGTCTTGCTTCCTGCCCTGTAGTTTCTTGCTATATCCCTTTGTCCTGCTCCCTGCCCATATTCATGTTCCTCTCTGTACTGTTGACCATCCCAGTTTTTTTTCCTCCCTCTCCATCCTGCTGCTGCCCTGATTGTTCTTTCTCTGCCCTGCTCCCTGTCGCTCTTTCTGTCTCATTTCCTCTGTCTCTGCTGATTTTTTTCACCATCTCTGTCCAGATCCCTGTCCATAATATTGTACCATAATATTTGCCCATAATATTCTACCACTCGTCCCACTTACCTAGTCCTCTCCCAGCTTCTGCTCTTTCACTTGCTTTTCTCCAAAACAGAGGCATGTCACATCCTAGAGAGGGGAAAAAACACACCAAACCACAAAACAATTGTTGTTCTAAGAAAGATCCAAAAGTAAGCAGGAGGTACAGAGCACAAGAACCTTTTCCAGAGCCCCTGGAAAGAAAACTGATCATGACTACAGCCTCTCAAGACCCTTCTCCCTGTCCTCTGTTCTTAGAGCTCTGCATTTTAGAGCTCTGCATTTTTAGCTCTGTTCTCCAGAGCTCTGCATTCCAGGGGACAGTAGGCATGTTTAGAGGAGAGGAAGGGAGCGCACGCCTCTCTGAGCCTGTTTGCTGCTACAAACACTCTTCAGAGGCTGGAGTCCTCCCCTCTTTCCTAGTAACAGATACCTTACATTTTGCTTTTCTCCCCGAACAAACTACTAACAGAGTTGGCGAAAGCATGCTACCTTATCCCCAAAAGGACAAAAGGAAGCCTGTCCAATCACAGATGAAAGGCGAGAGCTAGACTGTACAAAGAAATGGCTCTGCCAGAGTGGATGCTGTGTTGGATGACAGCCAGGTTTATGAGACGACACACGCGCATCCCCCCGCACGCCAGGCGGGAATGTCACTGCCCTAGACTTCCAAGGGGAAGCTCCTCTCCTGTCGTCTCTCCTCCCCTCCCCTCCCCTCCCCTCCCTTCCCCTCCCCTCCCCTCCCACCCCCGCTTTTCCCTTCTCCCCCTCGCTGAGCAGGTCCAGACCCCATGAGCAGACCGAGGGACGGCAGAGCTGTGCACACAGCTTGCGCTGCTGAGAGAACAGCTCCAGGTGTAATGGCCCTTCTTGAAGGCCGTCTCTCCGCAGGCCCAGTGTCCCGGCTGCCTGAGGAGTGAGCTGTGAGGGGGGGGCGGGGCCAGCAGGCGCAGGGTGGCTCTGTGAGGAGAGGCCCGGGCTGCCTGTGCCCGCCCAGCAACAGCCACACCATTGGCCACGGCTGAGCCAATCAGCGGAGCCGGTGCTGGCCTGTCACGACTGGCCTGGGGCAGGGGGCACGAAGGCGAGGGGCCTGAGGAGAAACAGGGGAGAGACGGGCCGGAGGCAGCCGGGGTGAGGAGGGGGGGACGACCCTAGCCAGGGTCAGTCCGCCCTGAGCCAGAGTGCAGTTCTCTGAGCTGGGGTGAGGTGGAAGAGACGGGAAGACAATTAATCGAGTGGAGGCGATGGAAGAAGGTACAGTGTATGCGGCACCCGGGATTAACTGACACCCTCAGTTTCGTACCTGGATCAGTACTGTACTTGCACATGGACTAAGCCCCAGTTCAGAGCAGAAATTGTTGTTACTAAGCCCGGGCGCCAGAGCGCTGTTCCTGCTCTCTCCTCCCGGTGCGACCCAAGCGCACGACTGCCCTGCCCGCTCCTGCCCTGGTGCTTCGGGAACTCGGGGGTGAAAAGGAAAGACAGAGGCGTGTAGTTACGGGATCTCTTGAGGTGTCCTGGGTTTGCTTTGCTAATCACTTCTCTAATGTTTCCTGGCCTGTTCACTAGATATGTGCACAGGGAGGCAAATGAGGCCGTGAACTAAGTTTCCAATTGAGGGTTTCCTTCTTACAAGAAAACATGCTTCCATCTTCTCATAGGAAACAGCCTGAAAGATAGAAGCTGCAGCAGCATGTGCCTCTCGTGAAAATAATAGGTAACAAGTGATGGCTGTATTCAGTTGATGCCCAGTTGCTTCCTGCGTAAGAAAACTGTACCTTAAGGTCATCTTTTGTGTATAGGCAGGGCCTTGCTAATGTTACTGTGTAGGCAGCAAGTATGTGGATGTCAGGCTTTCTGCATATTTGTGACTGATCTTTCTTTTTTCTTCTAATAAAGGAAATCTTGCTATATACTCCTGAAGTCTCCGATAAGCTCGTGGGTCGAGAGAAGGACAGGGAGCTCTCTTACCACTTAGCGTCACAGGCAAAACAGACTCAAACCCGGCTTGGTGAAAATTAGTGGAATTTATTGCCAGATGAAACTGACACCTTTCCCCCGTCTTTGGGAGGATCACCGTGCACCCTGACTCGATACAGGCAGGTGTAGTCTGGGTGGCCCCAGTTGCTCAGCACTTGCAGCCTTATGTAATTCACGAACCCGGAGAGCTCATTCTGAAATGAGAAGAAGAAATGAGTTGCCTTTTCCTCTCCGGCATTTGACTCCTGACAGAGTAGTGCCGCAGTGACGGACTTGTTCAACAGCTTACTTCCGGCTGGCCTGCGAGGTCTTTTGACCTATCGCGGTCAAGACGTTCTTGTCCTGCTCTACCTCACTTGCCGATAAGAATAGTAAAGGAAGAAGCAGGTACCAGAAGCTTCAGCAAATAGCTTGGCAAGGCCTTCTTGCCGGCTTTGAGGCACATGCTTCCACAGTCAGACGAGCCAGTGGTGTTAGTATAAAGTCCTGTTGCCTTCTCTAGAAAGCCACTGAAACAGAATGGCCTCCCTGGCACTACTCGCTACCAGCAACAACAGAATCCTCAGAAAGCCCAGTATTTCTAGTCTTGAACTAGCAGGCCAGCAGCAGTGCATGCTACAGGATGTGGCCACTT